>NC_045434.1:98773381-98801656 GCF_002776525.5 Piliocolobus tephrosceles
ACACACACACACACACACACATATATATATATATATTTTTTTTTTTTTGAGAAAGAGTTTCCCTCTTGTTGCCCAGGCTGGAGTGCAATGGCATGACCTTGGCCCACTGCAACCTCCACCTCCTGAGTTCAAGTGATTCTCCTGTCTCAGCCTCCCAAGTAACTGGGATTACAGATGCATGCTATCATGCCCAGCTAATTTTTGTACTTTTAGTAGAGACGGGGTTTCATCATATTGGTAAGGCTGGTCTCGAACTCCTGACCTCAGGTAATCTGCCTGCCTCAGCCTCCCAAAGTGCTGGGATTACAGGCGTGAGCCACTGCGCCCAGCCCAGTCATATTTTTTAGAAATGTAGACAGGCTTAGATTCCAGTGGCAGGACCAAGGTCATAAAATAAGTAGTGTAGACTGAATTCAAACCAAAATCTTTTGACTTCTACAAAAGATCCAAGATCGAACCAAGATCTTGAATTCAGACCAAGATCCTTTGACTTCTACAGTTTCCTTTCATTCTTCCACAGTGAGAATCGTGTGATATGGAAAAAGCAAGTTTGGGAGTCAGGTAAATTTGAGTTTGAATACTGACTGTACAACTTCTTCCTTCTTCTTCTCTTTCTAGAGAGGACATCTCTGTTGACCAGGCTGGTCCTGAATTCCTGGCCTCAAACAATCCTCTTGGCTCAGCCTTCCAAAAGTGCTGGGATTAGAGGCATGAGCCACCGTGCTTGGCCTGCACAAGTTTTTAGTTGAATTAACTTGGGCAAATTAACTTCTGTGAGCCCCAGTTATATCATCCTTTGGGAGCATAGCACAGTTACTTGGCACAGAGAAAACATTAACTAATTCAATTATTGAGCACCTACTAGGTGACAGGCACTATACTCAAGAGATAGAAAATAAAAAACACACCTGTAATCCGAGCACTTTGGGAGGCAGAGGTGGGCAGATCACCTAAGGCTAGGAGTTCGAGACCAGCGTGGCCAACATGGTGAAAGCTCTTTTCTACTAAAAATACAAAAAAATTAGCTGGGCGTGGTGGCATACGCCTGTAATCCCAGCTATGCAGGAGGCTGAGGCAGGAGAATCGCTTGACCGTAGGAGGCGGAGGTTGCAGTGAGCCAAGATGGCACCACTGCACTCCAGCCTAGGCTACAGAGTGTGAGACTCCATCTAAAAAAAAAAAAAAGAAGAAAAGAAAAAAGCTAGCCATGTGGATATCTAGGACAAAAGCATTTCAGGTAGAGGGAATGGCAAGTGAAAAAGCCTTAGGGAAGAGTGTGCTTGGTGTTTCTAAGGATGACAGTGAAGTCAGTGTAGCTAGAATTGATTGAGTAAGGGGGGAAGAGTCTGATAATAAAGTCTGAAAGGTGTTGTGGGAGAGCTAGATCATGAGATCATGTACTTTGAGATGGGGAGCCATTGGAGGTCTTGAGTGAATACTGACATAATCCGACTAGTTTCAAAAAGAGTACTGTGCCTGCTATGTAGAGAATGCGCTGTTGGGAACAAGGACAAAGTCAACAGACACAGTCAATGCATTCTTGGGATGTAGGGGGCCAACTCACTGTCTTTCCTCATGCCAGCATCTAAGCACTTCTGCAACCTGCAGGCTGGGCAGTGGCGCCTCTGAATCTTGCTGACTTCACAGCTTCCAGCAAAGGGGCAGGTGGGACCAATGCTTTTGCTGACTGTTCTCCTGTGAGACACAGAGATGTTGTTAGAGTCTGGGATACAGTGAACAGACACATGGATAGGTGAGGGGCTGAGATGACATGGTCTAAAAGACCTGGGAATCTGGTGAAATGGACTAATCTGAGCTGTGCCCAAAGGTCCCCAGGGGTGGATAGGGTCCAACACATCTCAAGCATTTCCATGACAACACAGGATCACTCCAGAAAGCCTACTTGATGTAGTACTAGCTAGGTGCTTCACAGGCAGTCGGTACATAATAAGTGCTCTTGACTAATGGGCTGTGTCCATCAGACAAACATTTAGCCTTCCCTCTGTTATGCCATCAGTTTATACAGTGATGTGTTTGACAAGATGTAGGTTGCCATCCACAGGGTAATTAGACTCTCAGATAAAGGAGTAATGTAGCTGGACAGGCTTGGGCACCAGTGAGGGTGTAAAGGCTGACTGATAGGGAATTTGGTTTGAAGGGCTGTTTCCACTGGGGAGGAGACTCTCACCTGAAGAAACCCTTGCAGCCCTCACAAGTCAGCGCGTTGAAGTGGTAGCCTGTGGCCTGGTCCCCACATACCACACAGTTCCTCAGCTCATCTTCCCTACTGGCCATGACGTCAGGTGTTGGGGTAGCTGTTACAGACTCCTGAATGTGGGAGGGGTCAGCAGTCAGTTCCGGGCCACGCTTGACCCTTTTCTGTCCCTTCTACAGAGTCTCTTTCCAAACCAAACCAAACCTGTCCTTGACTTGATCCCCAGCATTTTCTTTTGTGTGTTTCTTTTCTTTTTCTTTTTTTTTGAGACAAGTCCTCACTCTGTCACCTAGGCTGGATCTCTGCTCATTGTAACCTCCGCCTCCTGGCCTCAAGCTATCTTCCCACCTCAGCTTCCTGAGTAGCAGGGACTATAGGTCTGGACCACCATCTCCAGCTAATTTCTGTTTATTTATTATTATTAATTTTTGTAGAGATGGGGTTTTGCCATGTTGCCCGTGTTGATTTTTGGTTTGTTTGTTTTGTTTATTTGTTTGTCTGTTTTTTGAGATAGAGTCTTACTCTGTTGTCTAGTGTTGCCTAGGCTGGAGTGCATCATAGTTCAATGTAACTGCACACTCCTGGGCTCAAGGGATCATCCTGCCTCAACCTCCTGAGTAGCTGGGACTATAGGTGCACACCATCACACTAGGATATTTTTTCTTTTCCTTCCTCCCTCTCTCCCTCCCTTATTCCTTTATTTCGTTTTTTGTTTTGTTTTGTTTTGTTTTCTTGAGACTGAGCTTGCTGTTGCCCAGGCTGGAGTGCAGTGGCGCAATCTTGGCTCGATACAACCTCTGCCTCCCAGGTTCAAGCGATTCTCATGCCTCAGCCTCCTGAGTAGCTGGGATTACAGGCACCCGCCACCATACCCAGCTAATTTTTTATTTTTATTTTTATTTATTTATTTATTTATTTTAATTTTTATTTTTGAGACGGAGTCTCGCTCGATTGCCCGGGCTGGAGTGCAGTGGCCGGATCTCAGCTCACTGCAAGCTCTGCCTCCCGGGTTTATGCCATTCTCCTGCCTCAGCCTCCCGAGTAGCTGGGACTACAGGTGCCTGCGACCTCACCCAGCTAGTTTTTTTTTTTTTGTATTTTTTAGTAGAGACGGGGTTTCACCATGTTAGCCAGGATGGTCTCGATCTCCTGACCTCGTGATCCACCCGTCTCGGCCTCCCAAAGTGCTGGGATTACAGGCTTGAGCCACCGTGCCCGGCCTCTTAATTTTTTATTTTTAGTAGAGATGGGGTTTCACCATATTGGCCAGGCTGGTTTCAAATTCCTGACTTCAAGTGATCCTCCCACCTTGGCTTCCCAAAGTGTTGGGATTACAGGCGTGAGCTTCCGCACCTGGCCTCTTTTCTTTCTTTTTTGTAGAGATGGGGTCTGTTATGTAACCCAGGTTGGTCTTGAACTCCTGGGCTCAAGCGATCCTTCTACCTTGGCCTCCCAAAGTGCTGGGATTACACACGTGAGCCACCATGCCTAGCCCCCAGCATTATCTGTACTTTATTGCATTTAGTCTTTGGCCCCCAACAGATTTCCTACCTGCTTCTCTTAGGCAGCATATCATCTGCAGGCCACAGAATCCAGTATGGAATGCCTTTCCCCAAACTCCCACGCTGTTGCTGGTTTTCCTCTGATCTCAGGAGTTACCAGTGATTGGAGTTAGGGATTATGACCCTTAGTACCTGGAAAACAAGAGATGTCTGTTTTATGTGGCCTTCAGTGGCTCTCAGTGACTGTGGGGTTAGGGCACAGACCCTGGACTCTGGGCAAAGGTCTGGGTGGGAGGTTTTCCCGGCATGACAAAAGTGCTGGTTGGTGGCACATGGGGAGGGACTCTGGTGGGCGGGAACCTTGTGACTCATTGGAAGCTGCTTCTTATAGACTCATTGAGATTTTCCCTGTTGATGAGTTTAAGGCTACATCTGCAGCCTCCTGTGTACAGAGATCCTGAACAAGCTGGGAAGAGAGAGAAAGAGAGAGAGAGACAGAGACAGACAGACACAGCAAGCTTTTTCACACACAGTAGGTCAGTGCTAAAAGAAGAGGTGTAACAAGGCTCCCCCAAAAAAAGTTTTTAAGAGACTAGGGGCCGGGCACGGCGGCTCAAGCCTATAATCCCAGAAATTTGGGAGGCTGAGGCAGGCGGGTCACTTGAGGTCAGTAGTTCAAGACCAGCCTGGATAACATGGTGAAACCCTGTCTTTACTAAAAATACAAAAATTAGATGGGCATGGTGGCACATACTTGTAATCCCAGCTACTTGGGAGGCTGAGGTGGGAGGATCGCTTGAACTTGGGAGGCAGAGGTTGCAGTGAAATGAGATCATGCCACTGCACTGCAGCCTAGGCAGAGAACAAGTGAGTCTCTGTGTAAAAAAACAGAGAGAGAGACTAGGATCTAATTAAGAGCTTATGCAAAGAGCCCTCTCACTTCCTAACTAGGGATGACTGAGAATTAAATCGGAGTGACCACAGGGCACAGTGACATTCCCTGTACATTCCCCCTACTCTGGAGATAGGTAGAGGATGGTTTGAGCCCAGGAGTTTGAATCCAACCTGGGCAACATAGCAAGACCCTATCTCTAATAATAATAATAATAATAATAATAATAATAATAATAATAATAATAATAAAGAGTGCTTTTTTTTTAAATAATTTTTTTTGGCTGGGCAGGGTGGCTCATGCCTGTGATCCCAGCACTTTGGGAGGCCAAGGTGAGCAGATCACATAGTCAAGAGGTCTGGCCAACATGGTGAAACCCCGTTTTTACTAAAAATACAAAAATTAACCAAGGATGGTGGTGCATGCCAGTAGTCCCAGCTACCTGGGAGGCTGAGGCAGGAGAATTGCTTGAACCCGGGAGGCAGAGGTTGCAGTGAGCCAAGATTGAACCGCTGCACTCCAGCCTGGGTGACAGAGTGACCACGCCCGGCTAATTTTTGTATTTTTAGTAGAGACAGGGTTTCACCATGTTGGCCAGGCTGGTCTCAGACTCCTGACCTCATGATCCACCTGCCTCAGCCTCCCAAAGTGCTGGGATTATAGCCGTGAGCCACTGCACCCGGCCTATTTCTCTTTGTTTTGCTATTATGTCTTCTGCTTCTTTACTTGCGTTAAATTATAATTAATGTTTCTCTAAAGGTGAGTTAAAACCCCAAGTGCAGGCTAGAGTCATAAACACACACACACACACACACACACACACACAGAGAGAGAGAGAGAGAGAGAGAGAGAGAGAGAGACAGAGAGAGACTGAGTTAAAAAGATCCTTGTTTAGTTTACCAGAATGAATTGGTAGAACCCCTAATCTCAAGTGGTATAGCATCTAACTATGCATAACTTTGCATTTTGAAATAAACTGAGTTCCAGAGAGCACAGATGCTTGGATCTGTTCCTTGGGAGATGGTAAGAATATTTATATGTACGTATCTGTTGGTGTCTGTGACTCTGACAATTCATACTAGTTTATTCAATCAACAAATATTGACCAAGAATCCACCTATGTCTTAAGACACTAGAGTTAAAAGATGAGTAAGATGCTCTCCTACTCTCATGAATTTTAATCGCTAATGGGGGAAACAGACCTTTACACATATATAAAGAAACAGAGTCAGATCAGTGATGGTGCCATGCACAGAGCATTACGGCACTGAAAAAGTAGGGCACTTAATTCTGCTTTAGCGAAGGGGTATTGAGGAAGAGGCAGGAGAGACTTTCTGGAGGTGTGGCAACTGAGTTGACTTTTAAAGGGTAATGATGAGTTAGCCGGGGGGAATATAACAGGCAGTTCAGGCAGAGGGTGCAGCCTGAGATGGTCAAGAAGGCAGATACAAAAAGGTAGATGTGATAGAACCACAGATGGGCCTCTCTTGCTGGAGCATAACATTTCAGGCTGGGAGTGGGAAGAAATAAGGTTGGAGAGGTGTGATATAAGGCTGAGATGTAGGCAGATCACAGGAGACCTCATGTGTCAGGCTAAACACTGAGTCCATCAGGAAACTTTGAAAGAGAAAGCTGTGAAATGACATTGTCATATCTTTTTTCTTTGAGACGGAGTCTTGCTCTGTCGCCCGGGCTGGAGTTCAGTGGCCCAATCTCAGCTCACTGCAAGCTCTGCCTCCCGGGTTTACGCCATTCTCCTGCCTCAGCCTTCCGAGTAGCTGGGACTACAGGCGCCTGCCACCTCGCCCGGCTAGTTTTTTGTATTTTTTAGTAGAGACGGGGTTTCACCGTGTTAGCCAGGATGGTCTCGATCTCCTGACCTCGTGATCCACCCGTCTTGGCCTCCCAAAGTGCTGGGATTACAGGCTTGAGCCACCGCGCCCGGCCCATTGTCATATCTATATTCTAGATAGTTTACTCTGCTGGATGTTGGATTTGAGGGGGCAGGACTGAAGGCAAAGAGACCAGTTAGAAAGCTATAGCCATAATGTAGCGAGAGAAGATTAAGCTGGAGCTAGGATAGTGGAAGGATGTAGGAGAGGAGAGAGTTTTGAGAAATATGTGGAAAGTGAAATTATTGGAATTTGGTGACTATTATAATGCCTGGATTAAGAAAGAAGACAAGGAATTAAAGATGACTCCAGGTTTCTGGCATGGGTGACTGAGTGGACGGTGGTACTGCCAACTAGGAGAGAGACTACAGGAGGAGGACAAGGGCCCTCCATACTTGGGTGCCAATCCATTTTCACAGTTGACAATTTACTCCAGTAATAAGTTATCAAGTGTCCACTCATGATTAGCACCAGAAGGAGAGACAAAAGAGAGTCCCTATTACAGAGACACTTCCAGATTAATTATGAAGACTGAATAAATAAATTGAATTCCTAGGTCTTAAAAGAAAATATATAATCAAACAAATGTTGTGGTAAAGACTATGTATAATATTATAGGTATTAATTGCTCCCTTAATTTATTCTTCTTGTGTACGCAGTATGAGCAGAGTATTATGTAAAATTCCTTGCCTGTGTTAACACTGTAAGATAGGTAATATTGTTATTTTACAGATGAGAAAACTGAGGCTCAGATTGTTTAGATAACTTATACAAGGGCCAATATACCCAACAGTTTATTAGATGACTCCACTTGGATGTCACATAGGTACCTCAAATTCAATATGTCTAAAATTGAATTGTCAACCCCCCACGAACTAACTTTTCCTATATTACCTAACTTGGTGACTCGTCCAACGTGAGGAAGTGGAAAGAACATGGGCTTTGGGGTCATATAGACTTAGGTTCAAATTCTGACTGGCTCTTGCTAGCTGAATTACTTATTTTTTGCCACTTCTCTAATTGTTTGCCATGACTGAGACCCAGCTCCATGGGGCCCTGGGAATCAGATATCATCAGGCTGAGCCAACACTGGACCAGGGAAGGGAGGCATACTTCCCCTTCCTACATCAGCAGTGGATACTTAGGGAGAGGCTAGGCTAGAAAGATGTTCTGGTCCAGGGCTGCCCTTCACCTGGGGCCAGGGATTATACCGAGCCTTGTTCTTCTTGCAGAAGTCCACCCTGAAGTTCTTTGAGATGGGGTTTCCTTTGGAACAGACTGCTTTGAGTTTGCTCTTCTGTGTACAGAAACCCTCCCCTGGCTTCAGGGTCTCTGCTGTAAAGCAGACAGAGAGTGGAATCTGCTGCAGGATGCCCCTGGCATCCATAGTGAAGAGGCTTTCAGGGTTAACTAATACCCTCACTCTCTTCCAACATGCCTCTTCCAGGCCAGGGTCTGAAAAACACCTGTGAGGATTGTGACCTGATGGGTTAAGCTCTCTGAATTTCAGTTTTCTTTCCTGGAAAAAAGAAAAGGGTTAATAACACTCGTTATCCAGGTTTACTGTGAAGACTAAACAAAGTAATAAAGTAGTAAAATGTAAAATTCTTTACACTGTGCTTGAAACATGCAAGGAAATCAACACATATTCATTCTCTTACCTTCTTCCTTTCCTTCCCCTTTTACTGCTGTCTTCTCCCAGATGCCAAACCACAAATTGGTGAGTCACCTAGTCTCCTTTCTCTCCCTCATTCCCTATAAATAATCAAATGCCATGACCCATCTTTCCTATCTTCTGACCTCTACATGCCCACTACCTCTTAGCTGCGTTTAGGCCCTCATCATTTTCCACTTACTGCTGCAGCAGACTATTCCATTATTCTCCCTGCTCCCAGCCTCATCTCCTTCCAACCCATCCTCCATGCTGTTGCTATTTCTAAAATGCAAATTTGATCGTGTCTCTCCCCTGCTTAAAATTCTTCATTTGCTTTCCATCACCTTCAGGATAAAATCCAATCTCTTTAGCATGTCACACAAAGTCCTTTGTGATCTGGCCCCTATTTAATCACTTTGGCTTCAACTATTCTGTCTCCACTTCCCTCCCCTGACCTAGCACATCACACTTTGGCTCTAGATGTGCTTAAGCATTTAGAGTTCCCTGAACAAGCTGTGCTCACCCACCTCTGAACATCTGCCCTTGTTGTTCCCTCTGGTTGGAATCACCTCACACACCCTTATTTTCAAACCCTCCTCCCCTCATCCTCCTGATCCTCTTGGTCCTTCAGGCCTGGGTACTGCAGATCACTTCTGTGAGCCTAATAGAGCTACACCTCTGTACACAAATTTGTCACAGCACTTATCACACTGCAGGACAACTGTCTGTTTCTTTCTGACTCTGTCAATCAACTGTGAGTTGATGAAGTCAAGGGCTGCACCTGTCATTTAGGGATCCTTAGGGTCTTATGTACTCCAAGCATATACAATAAATATTTATGGAATGAATAAATGGGCTGGGATACAAATTAAGATCTGATTTCAAATCCATGCTCTTTTCATGCAACATCACATGCTATTGTTTGTGAATGAGTACACTCATTCAGTCAATAAATATGTAATGGGTATCTACTTTGTGCCAGGCATTTTGCTAGCACTATCTTCTGAATACATTTCTATTTCCCTTTTAGCTGCTTTCTTTTTTAATTTTTTAATTTTTTTTTTTTTTTTTTTTTTTTTTTTTTTTTTGAGATGGAGTTTCGCTCTTGTTGCCCAGGCTGTGAGTGCAGTGGCGTGATCTTGGCTCAGTGCAACCTCTGCCTCTTGGGTTCAAGCAATTCTCCTGCCTCAGTCTCCCAAGTAGCTGGGATTACAGGCATGCACCACCATACCTGGCTAATTTTGTATCTTTAGTAGAGACTGGGTTTCACCATGTTGGTCGGGCTGGTCTCAAACTCCTGACCTCAGGTGGTCCACCCGCCTCTGCCTCCCAGAGTGCTGGAGTTACAAGTGTGAGCCACCACACTTGGCCTAGCTGCTGTCTTTCAAAGCTTGTTTTGTTTTTTTTTTTTTTTTTTGAGACAGAGTCTCACTCTGTCACCCAGGTTGGAGTGCAGTGGCTTGATCTTGGCTCACTGCAACTTTCGCCTTCTGGGTTCAAGTGATTCTCCTGCCTCAGCCTCTTGAGTAGCTGGGACTACAGGTGCACACCACCATGCCTGGCTACTTTTTGTATTTTTAGTAGAGACAGGGTTTCACCATATTGGCCAGGCTGGTCTTGAACTCCTGACCTCATGATCCACCTGCCTTGGCCTTCCAAAGTGCTGGGATTACAGGCATGAGCCACCACACCCGGCCTTTCATAGCTTTTTTAAAAAAATTCTGAGACATGACCACTCTGGGAGGCGAGGCAGGTGGCTCACTTGAGTTCAAGACCAGCCTGGCTAACATGGTGAAACCTTGTCTCTACTAAAAATACAAAAAATAGCCAGATGTGATGGTGGGTGCCTATAATCCCGGCTACTCAGGAGGCTGAGGCTTGAGAATGCCTCGAACCTGGGAGGCGGAGGTTGCAGTGAACTGAGATCTTGCCATTGCACTCCAGCCTAGGTGACAGAAGAAGACTTTGTCTCAAAATATATAATTAATTAATTAAAAAATAAAATAAAATAAACTCTGAGACAGGTCTTGTTCTGTTGCCCAGACAGGAGTGCAGTGGTGTGACCACCACTCACTGTGGCCTCCACTTCTTGGGCTCAAGTAAATGAATTTCCTGCCTTGGCCTCCCAGGTAGCTAGGACTACAGGTGCATGCCACCACACCTGGCTAATTTTGTTTATTTTTTGAAGAAACAGGGTCTCACTATATTGCCCAGGGTGGTCTCGAACTCCTTGGCTCTAGCAATCCTCCTGCCTGGCCAGACTCACATTAGTCTTCTAGTCCTATTCCTGACTCCTTTCATACTTCTGAACTGTTCCTACCTGCTGTTCCTACTTGCTATGTTTGCATTTGCTATCTGGCTGACCTCACTCAAGTATCTATCAAGCCAGATATCCAGTCTGGGCCTGTTGTGTCCTGTTTAGCCTCCCATATTCTGGCACAAACACTTCTTTGAACAGGAGGAGTTCCTTTCTTTTGAGCCTTATAATCTGGTTTTAATCTTCTTTCTTTAAATTTACCACCAATCTCCTATGGTCTATTGAATTCAATGGGCTTTCTTTCATGTTTCTCCCAATCAACCATCCTCCCTTCTGCTTTTGACCTCCTAACAACTACTTTCTCTTCTTTGAAACTTTTTCTCCCTAACTTCTATGATATTATGTATTCTTGGTTCTCCATTTGTATTTCTAATAGGTCTTTGTTTCTTTCTTCTCTAATTGATCCTTCTTTTTTCTAGGCCCATGAGTTAGGAAAATCTATGAAAACTATGGAAACTGTGGGGATTTTTGTTCCCAAATGCTCCTTTTTTAAAAAATTATGAGACGGAGTCTTGCTCTGTCACCAAGCCTGGAGTGCCGTGGTGTGATCTCGGCTCACTGCAACTTCCAGTTTCTGGGCTCAAACAAGCCTCGTGTCTTAGCCTCCAGAGTAGCTTGGATTACAGGCACCTGCCACCACACCTGGCTAATTTTTGTATTTTTAGTAGAGATAGGGTTTCGCCATGTTGGTCAGGCTGGTCTCAAACTCCTGGTCTTAAATGATCCGGTTGCCTTGGCCTCCCAAAGTGTCGGGATTACAGGTGTGAGCCCCCACGCCCGTGACCTAAACTTGATCTTAACCTTCCTACCCTTTTTTCATGTTCTTCGCTAATGCTTTATTTCTACATGAGGCTCTGGTAAAAAGTAAAAATGTCTAATATTTTAACATCACAGTTTACAGAGTTTATATGCTTCATTTCATTTACCCTCATCTCAGTATGTGAATGTCTCCAAAACCTACAACTCTAGTTCTAGGAAATCTTGCTGTTCTTTTTATTTTTTATTTTTTTTATTTATTTTTATTTTTTGTAGATACGGCGTCTCGCTATATTGCCCAGGCTGCTCTTGAACTCCTGGGCTCAAGGGATCCTCCTGCCTCGGCTTCTCAAAGTGCTGCAATTACAGGCATGAGTCACTGTGCCTGGCCAAATCTTGCTGTTCTTAGTAGTCACTCTTTTTTAGTTTTATTTTTTTGAGACAGGGTCTCACTCTGTCACCCAGACTGGAATGCAGTGGTGTCATCATGGCTCAATGCAGCTTCAACTTCCTGAGCTCAAACAATCCTCCCGCCTCAGCCTCCTAAGTAGCTGGGACTAGAGGTACACACTACCACACTCAGCTAATTTTTATTTTTATTTTTTGTAGAGATGGAGTCTTACTGTGTGGCTCAGGTTGAGTAGTCACTTCTGATGCCTCTGTAGATCACATTTCATTCTGTTCCTTTCTCTGGACTCCCACTGCACTTGCCCAGACTTCTATCAGGTAACCTATAACAATACCATGCCTTTGCATTCACATGACTGTCTCTCCCCTACTACACCATAAGCTGTATGTTGTGTAGGTTTTTCTATCCCAACACTCAGCATCTGTCCTGGTCATAATGTGTGCTTAATAGCCAATGAAAGATTGAAGAATTTTCCCAATTTCCCAATCTTGAATTCCAAAGTCACTGTGAATCCTCCTCTAAATCTTTCTAGTCAACAAGTCTTGTAGATTTCTTGTCATGTGTTTCTTGATGCTGTGTCTTCTCTTCTGTTACTGTCACTACACTCACCCAGGATCCTACACTTTGTACAACTGCAGCGTCCCCATCTAGGCCTTCCTTCTCTTAGTGTTTCTCTTGTCAAATCAGTCCCATGTTTCTTCTGCAAGAATAACCTAAAGGTGCTATTTGTATGAAGGCTACATTTAAATTTCTTATTCTGATACTCAGGACCCTGCCATATCGCCTGCAATTTCTCCATTCAAAACCTGAGTTTTCTCTCACTGTTTTTTTCTTATTGTCACCCAGATACCAGAGAGACACATCTTTTCCTCCTTCTTCTCTTCTGTTCTCTATTTGTTTATATTCTACTCTTCCTTTAAGGCCTAACCCAAATTTCACTTTCCCCAGGAAGTTTTTGATTATTTTGGTCCCAGCTGATGTCTGTCTTCTTTGACTTATTTATTTATTTATTCATTCATTTATTGAGACAGAGTCTTGCTCTGTCGCCCAGGCTGAAGTGCAGTGGCATGATCTTGGCTCACTGCAACATCCACCTCCTGGGTTCAAGCAATTCTCATGCCTCAGCCAACCGAGTAGCTAGGACTACAGGCATGCGCCACCATGCCTGGCCAATTTTCAGTAGGGACAGGGTTTCATCATGTTGGCCAGGCTGGTCTTGAACTTCTGGCCTCAAGTGATCTGCCCGCCTTGGCCTTTCCAAAGTGCTAGGATTACAAGAGTGAGCCACTGCACCCCGCCTGTCTTCTTTGACTTATTACTATTTTTTTTTTTTTTTTGGAGACAGAGTCTTGCTCTATCCCCTAGGCTGGAGTGCGGTGGCATGATCTCAGCTCACTGCAACCTCTGCCTCCAAGGTTCAAGTGATTCCCATGCCTCGGCCTCCTGAGTAGCTGGGATTACAGGCACCCGCCACCACCCAGCTAATTTTTGTATTTTTAATAGAGACGGTGTTTCACCATGTTGGTTGGGCTGGTCTTGAACTCCTGACCTCAGGTGATCCACCTGCCTTGGCCTCCCAAAGTGCTGGGATTACAGGTGTGAGCCACTACGCCTGGCATGACTTATTGTTATTCATTATTATACAATTTACTGTTGGAGCATACTTGGGCATTTAGTCATCTGAGGCAGAGATTGGCAATTTATGGCATATGAGCCAAATCTGGCCTGCTGCCTGTGAGCTAAGAATGGTTTTACATTAATATTAAACATTTTTTAAGGAAGAATATTTTGTAACACATAAAAATTACATGAAATTTAAACTTTAGTGTCCACAAATAAAGTTTTACTAGAACATAGCCACAGCTATTTGTTTACATATTGTCTATGTCCTCTTTCTTTCTTTTCTTTTTTTTTTTTTGAGATGGAGTCTCACTCTGTTGCCAGGCTGGAGTGCAGTGGCGTGATCTCAGCTCACTGCAACCTCTGCCTCCCTGGTTCAATCGATTCTCCTGCCTCAGCCTCCCAAGTAGCTGGGACTATAGGCACATGCCACCACACCCGGCTAATGTTTGTATTTTTAGAAGAGACAGGGTTTCACCAGGATGGTCTCGATCTCCTGACCTCGTTATCCACCCACCTTGGTCTCCCAAAGTGTTGGGAGTACAGGCGTGAGCCGCCACGCCTGGCCGTCTATGTCCTCCTTCAAGCTATAAAGGGAGACTTAAGTAGTCTTGACAGAGAACATATGTGGCCTGCAAAGCCTAAAATATTTATCATCTTGTTGATACAGAAAAAGCTTACTGATCCCTGATCTCAGATCTTGAATTCTCTTAATAATCTTCATAGCTGTTTAAGAACTTTGGAAAGGTCTGCGTCACTGTAGATGAGCTTTTGACGCTAATTAATGGTTCATTAGAACAGTGGGGGAAGTTGGAGTAGTAGGTTTTATAGAGTGTGTAGGAGCTATCCTAGTTAGAAACTTAGTAACTTAGGCAACTGGATTCCGTTGGAAAGTGAGAGTCAGAGGATCTCAGGTGGATGAGGGAAAAGACGTGATCTTTTTTCCATGTTCTCTTTTTCTGACTTAGCAATGGAAATATAAAAGCAAATGGGATCTAGCTACAGAAAGGACTATTTGAGGTCTTACCTGAATCTGGTTGTTGAGAAGAGATCAATGATTGCTGACTGAGAGAAGCTCTACTATTAATGACACAGTTATAATAGGCAATGAAAGAAATCATCAAAAGGGTATAACTGCTAAAGCTGAAAGTGGCCTTGGCTAACTGAAGCTCTAAGTAGGCTAAGAGGTTTTACAATGCCTAGGAGTATTATAGGCATGATAATTTAAAGGATTTCTTTAAAGAAGAAAAGAAAGCTAGATATTTAGATAAACAAGAATAGCAACTGAAGTTATTGGAAAGTTCATGACTTTTACCAGGTGTTCTATTTCTTCTCATCTTCCCCTAATCATATTGTTTCCTTAAAATTATTTAGCATAGGAACCTTTTTTTTTTTTTTTTGATATGGAGCTTCACTCTTGTTGCCCAGGTTGGAGTGCAATGGCACGATCTCGGCTCACTGCAACCTCTGCCTCCTGGGTTCAAGCTATTCTCCTGCCTCAGCCTCCCGAGTAGCTAGGATTACAGGCATGCACCACCACGCCCGGCTAATTTTGTATTTTTAGTAGAGACGGGGTTTCTCCATGTTGGTCAGGCTGGTCTCAAACTCCCAACTTCAGGTGATCCGCCTTCCTTGGCCTCCCAAACTGCTGGAATTACAGGTGTGAGCCACTGCGCCCAGTCCACAGCATAGTAACTATTTAGTAACAAATTATATAGATCGGATTGTGGGGCCCATCTTTCACATCTGCCCTGTACACTCTGACAGAGTCCACTTGGCTAGTTTGGGTACTCAAATATGGACTACCAGATGATGAGTTGCTACCTGAAATGTGTGAAAAAACAAGCTAGGCTCTAGGAGACAGGACTTGCATATTTTAATGGAAATGATAGGTGCAAGGTCTTAAGAAGTGTCTTTTTAAAAACAGCTTCACAGCCTTAACACAGTGGAGAGCACATTGTCAGACTGAGACTGAATGAATAAACAGTTGTAAATTAACTTTTGTTGGGCGTCATTTACCTATTCAAGGGGACACTGGAGACCTTCATTTTGTTGGAGTGAGTTTTTTGTTTTTTGCATTGTATGGGAGGTAGTGAGAAGTGAAGCCCGCTGGACTTCTGGGTTGGATGGGGACTTGGAGAACTTTTCCGTCTTACAAGAGGATTGTAAAATGCGCCAATCAGCACTCTGTAGCTAGGATTGTAAAGTGCACCAATCAGCGGTCTGTAGCTAGCTAGAGATTTGTAAAATGGACCAATCGGCACTCTGTAAAATGGACCAATCAGCAAGACATGGGTGGGGACAAATAAAGGAATAAAAGGTGGCCACCCCAGCCAGCAGCAACAACCTACTTGGGTCCCCTTCCATGCTGTGGAAGCTTTGTTCTTTCGCTCTTCACAAGAAATCTTGCTGCTGCTCACTCTTTGGGTCCATGCCACCTTTAAGAGCTGTAACACCGTGAAGGTCCATGGCTTCATTCTTGAAGTCAAGAAAATACCGGAAGGAACAACTCTGGACACATCTTGGCAACCTAGATGGGACTATTGCCAAGTGGTGAGTACCACTGGACCCCTTTCGCTTGCTAGTCTGTTCTATTTTTCCTTAGAATTTGGGGGCTAAATGCTGGGCACCTGTCGGCCAGTTAAAAGCGACTAGCATGGCTCCCGGACTAAAGACACGGGTGTCAGGCTTTCTGGGAAAGGGCTCTCTAACAACCCCCGACTCTTCTGAGTTGGGAGCATTGGTTTGCCTGGAACCAGCTTTCACTTTTCCTGTACTTCTGGGCTGATCCAAGGGTCGACAGAGAGGAAAGCCACTCAGGTCCGGGTTCCTGACAAAAAGTTAGTTGACCACGTAGCCATGAGCGGAACTGTCAAAGTCACATTGCCCAAGCGAGACTCACCCATCTATCCTGTCTATCCTGACCCTTGCCTCCTGGGTTCTAACGCCTGTCAGACAACTTCCTCCCACGTCTCTTCTCTGAGGCTAGTCCCACTTCTAAAAACCACTCCCTGCCTCTGGTGCTTTTCTAGTTTCTCCTATAAGAATGACTTCTAGTATAAATTTTGGGACTCAGTTCCTTTCTTTAGGCACCCAGGCTCACCAATTAGACATAATTTTTGCCCAAAGCCCTGTCAGATGGGGAGACCAACTATCCTTTTAGGATCCCTCCTCAGACAAGTGGGCCTAACAAAGGCTATTCCTGAAGCTAGGATATGGGGAGCCTCAGAAATGATATCCTTCCTATTCATATGATGAGAAGTGAGGACAAAAGGCGTCACTCTTCCAACCCTGGAGATCCCTTCCCTCCCTCAGGGTATGGCCCTCCACTCCATTTCTGGGGCATATCATCTTTATAGGACAGGGGTAAGGTCCCAATACTACCAGGAGGTTACACTTAGGACTCTAACAGGTTTTTGAGAAGGCGTTGTTGGTAAAGGCCACTAAATCGGATTTTTCTTGGTCCTCTTTGTGGTCTAGGAGGAAAACTAGTGTTTCTGCTGCTGCGTCAGTGAGCACAACTATTCCAATCTGCAGGGTCCAGGGGCCATGGTGGGTTCTTGGGCGGGAGGTGAAAAACAAACCTTTCAAATGGGAAACACTCAGGCATCAACAGGCTCACCCTTGAAATGCATCCTAAGCCACTGGGACCAATTTGACCCTCAAATCCTGAGAAAGAGGTGGCTTATTTTTTTTTTTTTTCTGCACTATGGCCTGGCCCCAATATTCTCTCTCTGATGGGGAAAAATGACCACCTGAGGGAAGTATAAATTATAATACTATCCTGCAGCTTGACCTTTTCTGTAAGAGGGAAGGCAAATGGAGTGAAATACCTTATGTCCAAGCTTTCTTTTCATTGACGGAGAATCCACAACTATGCAAAGCCTGCAATTTACATCCCACAAAAAGACCTCTCAGCTTACCCCCATATGCTAGCCTCCCTATAGCTCCCCTTCCTACTAATGATAAGCCTCCTCTAATCTCCCCTACCTAGAAGGAAAAAGCAAAGAAATCTCCACGGGACCACAACCACCCCCTGGGCTATCAGTTATGTACCCCTTCAAGCTGCAGGGGAAGGGAAATTTGGCCCAATCCAGGTACATGTCCCTTTCTCCCTCTTTGATTTAAAGCAGATCAAGGTGCTTTAAATCATGGTGGCTCATGCTTGTAATCCTAGCACTTTGGGAGGCTGAGGCGGGGAGATCACCTAAGGTCGAGAGTTTGAGACCAGCCAAGCCAACATGGAGAAACCCCGTCTCTACTAAAAATACAAAAAAATTAGCTGGGTGTGGTGATGCATGCCTGTAATTCCAGCTACTCGGGAGGCTGAGACAGGAGAATTGCTTGAACCTGGGAGGCAGAGGTTGCAGTGAGCTGAGATTGCACCACTGCACTCCAGCCTGGGCAACAAGAGTGAAACTCCATCTCAAAAAAAAAAAAAAAAAAGCAAATCAAGGTAGATCTGGGGAAGTTTTCAGATGATCCTGATAGGTACATAGATGTCCCACAGGGTCTAGGGCAAGTCTTTGACGTCACTTGGAGAGATGTCATGCTATTGTTAGATCAAACCCTAGCCTTTAATGAAAAGAATGTGGCTTTAGCTGCAGCCTGAGAGTTTGGAGATACCTGGAAATGGACAAATTCCCTACGGTCAGCAAGCCGTTCCCAGTATAGATCCCCACTGGGACCTCAACTCAGATCATGGGGACTGGAGTTGTAAACATCTGCAGACTTGTGTTCTAGAAGGACTAAGGAGAATTAGGAAAAAGCCCATGAATTATTCAATGATGTCCATCATAACCCGGGGAAAGGAAGAAAATCCTTCTGCCTTCCTCAAGCGGCAATGGGAGGCCTTAAGAAAGTATACTCCCCTGTCACCTGACTCCCTCAAGCGTCAATTGATCCTAAAAGATAAGTTCATTACCCAATCAGCCACAGATATCAGGAGAAAGCTCCAAAAGCGAGCCCTGGGCCCTGAACAAAATCTGGAGGCATTATTAAACCTGGCAACCTCAGTGTTCTATAATAGGGATGAAGAGGAACAGGCCGAAAAGGAAAAGTGAGATCAGAGAAAGGCCGCAGCCTTAGTCATGGCCCTCAGACAAACCTTGGTGGTTCAGAGAGGACAGAAAATGGAGTAGGCCAATCACCTGGTAGGGCTTGTTATCAGTGTGGTTTGCAAGGACACTTTAAAAAAGAGTGTTCAACAAGAAACAAGCCGCCCCCTCGCCCATGTCCGCTATGCTGAGGCAATCACTGGAAGGAGCACTGCCCCAGAGGACAAAGGTTCTCTGGGCCAGAAGCCCCCAACCAGATGATCCAACAACAGCACTGAGGGTGACCAGGGCAAGTGCCAGCTCATGTCATCACCTGGGTACATTTAACCATTGTGGGCCAGGAAATTGACTTTCTCCTGGACACTGGCATTGTTTTCTTTTGTCCTGGACAGCTGTCCTCAAGGCCCGTTACCATCTGAGGAATCCTGGGACAGCCTGTAATCAGGTATTTCTCCCAACTCCTCCGTTGTAATTGGGAGACTTTGCTCTTTTCTTTTCTTTTTCTTTTTCTTTTTTTTTTGAGATGGAGTTTCACTCTTGTTGCCCAGGCTGGAGTGCAATGGTGTGATCTCTGGCTCACTGCAATCTCCGCCTCCTGGGTTCAAGCTATTCTCCTGTCTCAGCCTCCCGAGCAGCTGGGATTACAGGCTGCCACACCCAGCTAATTTTGAATTTTTAGTAGAGACAGGGTTTCTCCATGTTGGTCAGGGTGGTCTCAAACTCCCAACCTCAGGTGATCCGCCCGCCTCGGCCTCCCAAAGTGCTGGGATTACAGGCGTGAGCCACTGTGCCCGGCCAACTTTGCTGTTTTCACATGCCATTGTTGTTATGCCTGAAAGTCTCACATCCTTATTAGGGAGGGATATATTAGCCAAAGGTGGAGCTATTATCTATATGAATGTGGGGAACAAGTTACACATTTGTTATCCCCTGCTTGAGGAGGGAATCAACTCTGAAGTCTGGGCATTGGAAGGACAATTCGGAAGGGCAAAAAATGCCCACCCAGTCCAAATCAGGCTAAAAGACCCCACCACTTTTCCTTATCAAAGGCAATATCCCTTACGGCCTGAAGCTCATAAAGGATTAGAGGATATTGTTAGACATTTAAAAGCTCAAGGCTTAATAAGAAAATGCAGCAGTCCCAGCAACATCCCAATTCTAGGAGACTAGTTCAAGATCTTAGACTGATCAATGAGGCAGTAATTCCTCTATATCCAGTTATACCCAACCCCTATGCCCTGCTGTCTCAAATACCAGAGGAAGCAGAATGGTTCACTGTTCTGGACCTCAAGGATGCCTTCTTCTGTATTCCCCTGCACTCTGACTCCCAGTTTCTCTTTGCCTTTGAGGATACCACAGACCACACGTCCCAACTTACGTAGACGGTCTTGCCTCAAGGGTTTAGGGATAGCCCTCATCTGTTTGGTCAGGCACTGGCCCAAGATCTAGGCCACTTCTCAAGTCCAGGCACTCTGGTCCTTCAGTATGTGGATGATTTACTTTTGGCTACCAGTTCGAAAGCCTCATGCCAGCAGGCTACTCTAGATCTCTCGAACTTTCTGGCTAATCAAGGGTACAAGGCATCTAAATGAAAGGCCCAGCTCTGCCTACAATAAGTCAAATATCTGGACCTAATCTTAGCCAGAGGAACCAGGGCCCTCAGCAAGGAATGAATACAGCCCATACTGGTTTATCCTTGCCCTAAGACATTAAAACAGTTCCAGGGGTTCCTTGGAATCACCAGCTTTTGCTGACTATGTATCCCTGGATACAGTGAGATAGCCAGACCCCTCTATACTCTAATCAAGGAGACCCAGAGAGCAAATACCTATCTAGTAGAATGGAAACCAGAGGCAGAAACAGCCTTCAAGACCTTAAAGCAGGCCCTAGTACAAGCTCCAGCCTTAAGCCTTCCCACAGGACAAAACTTCTCTTTACATGTCACAGAGAGAGCAGGAATAGCTCTTGGAGTCCTTACTCAGACTCGTGGGACAACCCTGCAACCAGGGGCATACCTAAGTAAGGAAAGTAATATAGTAGCAAAAGGCTGGCATCACTGTTTACGGGTAGTTGTGGCAGTGGCCGTCTTAATATCAGAGGCTATCAAAATAATACAAGGAAAGGATCTCACTGTCTGGACTACTCATGATATAAATGGCACACTAGGTGCCAAAGGAAGTTTATGGCTATCAGACAACTGCCTGCTTAGGCACCAGGCACTACTCCTTGTGTATTTGAAGGACTGGTGCTTCAAATACACACATGTGCAGCCCTTAACCCTGCTACTTTTCTCCCAGAGGATGGAGAACCAATCGAACATGACTGTCAACATCTCTTATGACTGCCAACAAATTACAGTCCAGACTTATGCCGCCCAAGAGGATCTTTTAGAAGTCTCCTTAGCTAATCCTGACCTTAACCTATTTACCAATGGAAGTTCATTTGTGGAGAATGGGATACGAAGGGCAGGTTATGCCATAGTTAGTGATGTAACAGTACTTGAAAGTAAGCCTCTTCCCCCAGGGGCCAGTGCCCAGTTAGCAGAACTAGTGGCACTTACCAGAGCCTTAGAACTGGGAAAGGGAAAAAGAATAAATGTGTATACAGATATCAAGTATGCTTATCTAATTCTACATGCCCATGCTGCAATATGGAAAGAAAGGGACTTCCTAACCTCTGGGGGAACCCCCACCAAATATCACGAGGAAATCATGGAGTTATTGCACGCAGTGCAAAAACCCAAGGAGGTGGCAGTCTTACACTGCCGAAGCCAAAGGAGAAGGAGAGGGGAGACAGCAGCATAAGCAGCTGGCAGAGGCAGGGAAAGACCGACCAGCAGAGAAAGAAAGAGAGAAGGAGACAGAAAGTCAAAGATTGAGAGAGACAGAGTGGAAGAGACAGACAGACAGAAAGAGAAAGAGAGAGGGGAAAGACAAAGTCAGAGAAGGAAAGAGAGAAAGAGAGAGAGAGAAGTAGTAAAGAAAAAACAGTGCACCCTTGAAGAGGTGGCCAGACCCTCCACACCTGTGGGTGTTTCTCGTCAGGTGGGATGAGAGACTGAGAAAAGAAAATAAGACACAGAGACAAAGTACAGAGAAAGAAAAGTGGTCCCAGGTGACCGGCACTCAGCATACGGAGGATCCGTGCCAGCACTGGTCTCTGAGTTCCGGGGACCGAGGACCGGTACCGGCACTGGTCTCTGAGTTGCCTCAGTATTTATTGATCATTATCTCTACCATCTTAGAGAGGGGGATGTAGCAGGACAATAGGGCAATAGTGGGGAGAGGGTCAGCAGGAAAACATGAGAGTAAAGGTCTCTATGTCATAAATACGTTAGAGGAAAGGTGCTGCTGTGCTTTGATGTGTGTGTACACAAACATCTTGGTGCATTAAAAAGCAGTATTGTTGCTAGCATGTCTCACCTCCAACCCTGAGATGGTTTTCTCCTATCTCAGTAAATAGAACATACAATTGGGTTTTACACCAAGACATTCTATTCCCAGGGATGAGCAGGAGACAGATGCCTTCCTCTTATCTCAACTGCAAAGAGGCCTTCCTCTTTTACTAATCCTCCTTAGCTTAGACCCTTCACAGGGTGTTGGCTGGGTAACGGTCAGGTCTTTCACTTCCCAGGAGGCCGTATCTCAGGCGATCACATGGGGAGAAATCTTGGACAATACCTGGCTTTCCTAGGCAGAGGTCCCTGTGGCCTTCCATAGTGTATTGTATCCCTGGGTACTTGAGATTGGAGAATGGCGATGACTTTTAACAAGCATACTGCCTTCAAGCACTTTTTTTAACAAAGCATATCCTGCACAGCCCTAAATCAATTAAACCTTGAATTAATACAGCACATGTCTCTGCAAGCACAGGGTTGGGGCTAGGGTTACAGATTAACAGCATCTCAAGGCAGAAGAATTTCTCTTAGTACAGAACAAAACGGAGTCTGTTATGTCTACTTCTTTCTACATAGACACAGTAACAGTCTGATTTCTCTTTCTTTTCCCCACACACCCCATTCCTTTAGAAACCAGAGTAAATTTAAAACCTATAATTGATAGCTGAAGGTCTCTGTGACCCTATAACACTCCAATACCACCCTGTTGTCTGTGTAAACAACAGTGTAGTCCAAAAGCACTGAGGCCACTGACAGCCCATAGCCTTCCTATCAAAAATCCCTTAACCCAGTAGGTTTCCTAACAGGGAATCTAAATCTTAATTAATTACCATACAAACATCTGACCAGACCTAGGAAGAACTCCCTCCAGGACGGGATGATAGATGGTTCCTCCCTGGTGATTAAGGGAAAAAGACATAATGGGTATTTGGTAAGTGAGAAGGCAACTCTTGTAGAAGCAGAGTTAGGATAATTGCCTAATAATTGGTGTGCTCAAACAGGCAAGCTGTTTGCACTCAGCCAAACCTGAAAGTACTTACAGAATCAGGAAGGTGCCATCTATACAAATTTTAAGTTAATATGGACTGAAGGAAGTCTTATTAATAGCAAAGAATAATTGAAACCCCAAACTTACAAGGTTTTCAACAAAAGCAAAGTTTGCTAAAAGTTAACAGTATAACACGTATTATCCTAACTTCTAATCTTGTGGAAATCAGACCCTATCAGTGCCCCTCAAAGCTTCCATCAGTGCAGAGCCATACAACTACTACCCCTACTTATAGGGTTAGGAATGGCCACTGCTACAGGAACCACAACAGCAGGTTTATCTACTTCATTATCCTACTACCACACACACTCAAAGGATTTCTCAGACACTTTAAAAGAAATAACAAAATCTATCCTTACTCTACAATCCCAAATAGACTCTTTGGCAGCAGTGACTCTTCAAAACCGCTGAGGCTTAGACCTCCTTACTGCTGAGAAAGGAGGACTTCGCACCTTCTTAGGGGAAGAGTGTTGCTTTTATATTAACCAGTCAGGGGTAGCATGAGACACCGCCTGGTGTTTACAGGAAGAGGCTTCTGAAATCAGACAATGCCTTTCAAACTCTTATACCAACCTCTGGAGTTGGGCAACATGGCTTCTCCCATTTCTATGTCCTGTGACAGCCATCTTGCTATTACTCCCCTTTGGGCCCTGTCTTTTTAACCTTGTCGAATTTGTTTCCTCCAGGATTGATGCCATCAAACTACAGATGGTCTTACAAATAGAACCCCAAATGAGCTCAACTAACAACTTCTACTGAGGACCCCTGGACCAACCCACTGACCCTTTGGCTGGCCTAGAGAGTTCCCCTCTGGAGGATACTACCATTGCAGGGCCCCTTCTATGCCCCTATCCAGCAGGAAGTAGCTAGCGTGGTCATTGCTCAATTTCCAACAGCAGTTGGGGTGTCCTGTTTAGAGGGGAGATTGAGAGGTGAAGCCAGCTGGACTTCCGTGTCAGGTGGGGACTTGGAGAACTTTTCTGTCTTACAAGAGGATTGTAAAATGCGGCAATCAGCACTCTGTAGCTAGGATTGTAAAACGCAGCAATCAGCACTAGCTGGAGGTTTGTAAAATGAACCAATCAGCACTCTGTAAAATGGACCAATCAGCAGGACATGGGCTCAGACAAATAAGGAAAAAAAGCTGGCCACCTCAACCAGCAGCAGCAATCTGCTCAGGTCCCCTTCCAAGCTGTGGAAGCTTTGTTCTTTCGCTCTTCACCATACATCTCACTGCTGCTCGCTCACTCGCTCACTCACTCACTCACTCACTCACTCACTCACTCACTCACTCACTCTTTGGGTCCGGTGCCACATTTAAGAGCTGTAACACTCACTGCCAACGTTTGTAGCTTCATTCTTGAAGTCAGCGAGACCCAGAACCTACCGGAAGGAACTAACTCCGGACACAGTAGGATTTGATGAATACTAAAATGTCTTCCAACTCCTAAGATCTATGATCTTCCACATCAAACAGGCACTTCACAATTTCTCTGTTCTTTGCAGAAGAACACTGTCCATTTGCTCCAGTCTCTCTCTCTCTCATGCTGTCTCTCTCTCTCTCTTCCCCTAGCCTTCCTCCCTCTCTTGTGCTGTTCTCTGGTCCAGGGTGCTATCCTACTACAAAATCTTAATCTGCAACATCTCTTGCCTTTACCCCTTTCATTCACTGTTTCCTGCTTTTCGTGTACGCTCTTAATTTCCTTCCAGCTCTTCTCTTTCTCAGATTCACACACTCCTTCCATTCCACTCCCCTCCTTGCTTTCTTCGTGTAGATCTCCTTCCTTCCTCTCTTTTTTTGCTCCCCCTAGTTCATTTTCCATCCGCGCATCCCCGATGGTCTCCCCCTCCTTCCCGCTCTCTGTCTTACCCTAGTTTGGAAATGCAGCAGACCTCTAAACCTGCCAGCATTGGATGCAAGAGGCTGTCATGCTACGGTAGGAGGAGCTTCTATTGGTCGGGCTGGAGGCGGGTACCGAGCTGAGTATAAAAGATGGGGCCGGAGGCGGCGCGCGGAGAGGCTCTGACAGGACGGGTCGAAGAGGGTCCCGTGGCCGGAGCCGGGCGACGGAGAATCCCGGGTGCCAGCACCAGAGCAGCGGCTCTCCGCACTAACTCGCCTCTCCTGATCAGCCGTAACCCCTGCCGCAGAGCCGGGCAACTCTCAGCTGTCGCCCGCGGAGCCCCGAGGGCCCCTCGCCTCACCTGTGCGTGCCGCGCCTGGCGCGCCCTGTCCAGCTGCGGAGATGAGCGAGGTGAGCGGCGCGCCTCCGGGGGTCTCGGCAGAGCTGCGGCGGGGAGGGGGCTGAGGCTCGGGATGCCAGGGAGGCGAGGGAGAGTGAGGCAGACAGTGGCCGCGAAGAACCCTCCAGGGGCGCCCCACTGCCCTCCTAGGAAAGCTCCCACCTCGGGGCGCTGGGAAACGATTGGAAGACGGGGTGCTTTCAGTCTCCCTACTGTGAACGGTGCTTTTGGGGGTAGAGTCGGGAAGTGGGGATGCTGAGCTCTCGTCATCCCCTTGGGATACTGCCCCCTGCATCTGTCTGGCTCCCCTTACCCCCTCACTTCGTTTCTGTCGTCTCTCTCCTAGGCATGTAAGGCACTCACATTCCTTACGTAGCATCTAACAGGAACTCCATCCCTGGCCCCCGGGGAGGGCCACTATGCCCCTTTTAGAAAGGTGGCATCCTGCCCTCCACTCATTCAGTCAGGAACGTTGGAGGGATCTTTTCCGGTATTTAGAAGCCCCTGCCAGCTCCTGGGGAAATTTCCCCTTCAAGAATAGACCTCCCTCTGCAGTGCTTGTTAGGAACTAGGTCTTCTGGCAGGCTCTGTGGTGTTCTTCGTGGCCAGACCCAGTCCATTAACTGATTTACTGTTTTCAAAGAACACTGTTCATGGGGTGGGGGAGTAGGAGGTCAAAGCAGAGACCTTGGAAAGACGTCTCCTATTGTCTATTTGTAGGCACAGTCTCATCTCCAGAAACAAGGATCAGCCTTCCCAAGTGAAGTCAGTCTGGTTACTAGCATCACAAGCTTGCCCTCTGCAGCCTCTTTCCTAGTACCCACATCGTTGTGTTAAATCTAACTCCCCTGCTATATGTCAGATATGTATGTAGGTCTGCTACTTACCTGTGATGTAGCCTTAGGCAAAGTACAAAACCTTTGTTTCATTTTTTATCTGTAAAATGGGGATAATATTGGTTGTTGTAATAGTTAAATGAGATAATATATGCCAAATACTTCAAACGGGACCTGGCACTCAATCTATATTAGCTATTATCTTACTGTTTTTTTCCTCCCCCATTAGAATATTACAGAAATTTAACAGAAGAATTCCCATAGACATTAGATTACTGAAGGAATAGGACCCTGGAGCCTGGGTTCCAGTTTAGATAGTAAAAATGAAGATCTCTGCTGACTCCTACCGAAAGTTGTCACCCAGGGAGCTAATTAGTGCCAACTGCTGTGTTGTCTTGGTTGCCATGTTCACTAATTTTATCCTGGAAAATTCAGCTAGTCTGGGGGCTGCAGATGAACCAAAGTGGTTTCCAGTCCCTCAGCTGGTTGTAACTCTGACGATGGCAGTCTTTCAGAAAGAAAAGAAAAAAACGCATCAACCTCCTCTTTCAGCTCTAATGTGGGAAGAGAGGTTTTCTTTGCCCTCTTTTCACTGAGGTCTAGGGTTCATACTACTCCTCCCACCCTGGGCATTTCTAAATCTGAAAGTCGTAATCCAAGCCATCCCCTGGGAGTTTGTGATCTGAAGGCTGTGCCAACGTGAGGAATTGCGGTTAGCTTGTTTTTTCTGGGGAAAGTGCACAGCCCCTTTGTAGGACACTACAGGGGCTGGCATTTAGGGTGGTATTTGGTGGAATGAGAAGCCTGTTTTGTGGCAAAGGAAACAATTTGGTGTTTGAGGGGAAAGTCAAGTCTGCGCCCTCCTGACTCAGCAGCTGCATTTGGTTAGCCTTCATCAGGGGCTCAGTAGAATGATGAGAGAAGGATCCACGGATGGAGACTGTCAGTGTACCCAAGTATGCCCAGCCTCCTAGGCTATCAGAGTGAACTGGTTTTAACTAGCAATTTAGTCATAGAAGCTGTCTCCTAATATGGAGCTGAGCCTGGTCTTAGGGATGAATACTTATAAAATTCAGAAGCAGCTGTCTCTGAATCAGGTCACAAAGGGGTCTCTGCTTCTCTAGGGGCTGAGACCCAGCCTGTTTTCTTCCTCTTGTAAAAGCTATGGTAAAAGATGAAAGTGTTGCCCAGAGCTCTAGGGAGACTCCAATCTGCTTCATTTCTCTCAGCCCAGCCCCATGGGGCTCCTTTTTCAGGTGGAAGAGCCCGGCCCAGGAAAGCCCTGTGTACCTTGAATCTTACGTAAGTTTCACCTCCCCCAACTGCTTATTTTCTTGCTACGGAGAAACTGCATGAAATGAGGCGATTTGGGATGTCTTAAGAGACTCCTAATTCAATTGAAGAACAAAACCAGGGAGGAGTCTCCAGACCTAGAACAACCAACAGTGCAGGGGTTCTGGTGGGGCTGCTGGGGAGGATCTCTGACTCTGCCTTGCCTTTGTGGCTCTTTGCTGTCACTCATTACTGCAGTAGAGCATTTCCCTGTGAGTGTGTGTGTGCGCGTTCATGCACAAAGGAGCTGCAGGGACTCATCTCCAATTTGTCTGCATTCACAGCTGCAGGCAGGACTTGATTGCTGTGGATCACACTCTATCTCCTGTGGTTTAATAACTTTTCCCTAGTTTCAGTGACAGATGGGAATGGGAGATGTGTTCAATTCCTGAGGGCTCTTTCCTGTAATCCTTTTTCATACAGTGTAGCTGGCTGCTTAAAGCAGAATTGCAGGTTCTTTTGTAATCCTGTTGCATTTCTCATCTGCGAGGAGCCTAGCTGGGGGAATCCCTTGGCTCAGCAGTCATTCTGCTGAAATGGGAGTCCTGGACCACTAGTGACAGTCTTCATGGTGTCTGTCCTGTGTTTTGGCTGTCAGGGACTGGGGCAAGGGACAGATCAACTAGAAATCTTATTTAGGGGACAGCTTAAACCTGATGCTCCTTCATTATCCTGCTTGCTCTCTTCTTACCTAATGAGAATGGGATATCACACTTTGGAGATCCACACTCTCTTTCCTGTGCACATGTGTCTGCATCTGCCACCTTCCTAACAAGGGAAGTTCAGTCAGAATGATACTATTCTGTTATGTCTCCTGTGAACCAGTTGTTAGGGAACCTGGTGTGGACTTGGAGGAGATCCAAGTTTGTCTCTCTCATTGGTATGTTACTTTTATTATGGTTATATTGGATATACAAAATAGAAAATCTAGTCACTTACTGCTATTGAAATGCCTTCTATCGGCTGGGCATGGTGGCTCACGGCTGTAATCCTAGCAATTTGGGAGGCCGAGGTGGGTGGATCATGAGGTCAGGAGATGGAGACCATCCTGGCTAACAAGGTGAAACCCCGTCTCTACTAAAAAAATACAAAAAATTAGCCTGA
>NC_045434.1:98802056-98823999 GCF_002776525.5 Piliocolobus tephrosceles
TAGCTGGGACTACAGACGCCGCCACCTCGCCTGGCTAGTTTTTTGTAGTTTTTAGTAGAGACGGGGTTTCACCGTGTTAGCCAGGATGGTCTCGATCTCCTGACCTCGTGATCTGCCCATCTCGGCCTCCCAAAGTGCTGGGATTACAGGCTTGAGCCACCGCGCCCGGCCACTTTTCTTTTTTTTTAAGACAGTGTCTCTGTCACCCACCCAGGCTGGAGTACAGTGGCACAATCATGGCTCACTGCAACTTCGAGCTCCTGGGCTTAAGCAATCTTTCCACCTCAGCATCCCTTGTAGCTGGGACGACAGGTACATGTCATCATGCCTAGTTAATTTTTTTTGTATTTTTTGTAGAGACAGGTTTCACCACGTTGCCCTTCCTGGTCTCAAACTCCTGAGCTCAAGCAATTCACCCATCTCAACCTCCCAAAGTGCTGAAATTACAGGCACGAGCTACCATGCTTGGCCTCAATACTTTCTTTCCTTTTTTTTTTTTTTTTTATTTTGAGATGGAATCTCACTCTGTCACCCAGGTTGGAGTGCAGTGGCACCATTTTGGCTCACTGCAATCTCTACCTCCTGGCTTCAAGCGATTCTCCTGCCTCAGCTCCCGAGTAGCTGCGATTACAGGCATGTACCACCAGGCTCGGGTAATTTTTGTATTGTTTTTTAGTAGAGACGAGGTTTCACTATGTTGACCAGACTAGTCTCAAATTCCTGGCCTCAAGTGATCCACCTGTCTCGACCTCCCAAAGTGCTGGGATTACAGACATGAGCCACCATGCCTAACCTCAAGTACTTTCTGTAAGAAATATAGGCTGGGTGCAGTGGCTCACGCCTGTAATCCCAGCACTTTGGGAGGCTGAGGTGGGTGGATAATGAGGTCAGGAGTTCAAGACCAGCCTGGCCAACATGGTGAAACCCCGTCTCTACTAAAACTACAAAAATTAGCCAGGTATGGTGGCAGCCTCCTGTAATCCCAGCTACTTGGGAGGCCGAACCAGGAGAATTGCTTGAACCTGGGAGGCAGAAGTTGCAGTGAGCCGAGATAGCACCACTGCACTCCAGCCTGTCACAGAGCAAGACTCCATCTAAAAAAAAGAAATATAAGCAATGTGGCTGAGCGTGGCGGTTCACACCTGTAATCCCAGCACTTTGGGAGGCTGAGGCAGGAGGACTGTTTGAGCTCAGGAGTTTGAGACCAGCTGGGCAACATGGCAAAACCCCGTCTCTACTAGAAATTAAAAAATTAGCTGGGCATGGTGGCGCATGCCTGTGATCCCAGTTACGTGAGAGGCTGAAGTGGGAGGATCTCTTGAGCCTGGGAGGTCGAGGCTGCAATGAGCCGTGATGGCACCACTACCCTCCAGCCTGGGCAATAGAGTGAGACCCTGTCTCTCACACACACAAAAAAGAAATATAAGCAGTGTGATCTAATAATGCTGAGCAAGAGGAGAGAGACAAGAGACCAACATTAGATAATATTTTATCAACAGGGTACATTCTGGTAGAATACTAGTCAGGGCAGGTACTATCCATCCTTATGCAGGATGCCTAGTCACCTTAAAAGTGGGTGCAGAAAATGGGGTGGAGTAGGTAAGCTGATAGGAGTGAAGGAAGTAGGGAGCCTGAAGGCCCTCTTTTCATGAGTTCTTAATTTTGATGTTCATCATTGATCCCCATAATTGCAGAAAAGCAGGTGTCTAAGTAAAATTGGTGCACCCGATGACCAAACAGCCCCTGGATATTCAGTCCTCTTTCGTTTGGCCGTTTGACTTCCAAGTTGGGAGTTTAAAGGCTTTGAAAGAGAATGGTGAGGCCAGATGTGATGGCTCATACCTATTATCCCAGCACTTTGAAAGGCTGAGGTGGGAGGATTGCTTCAGCCCAGGAGTTTGAGACTAGCCTGGGCAACATAGCAAGACCCTGTCTTTACAAAAAATGAAAAATTAGCCAGATATGGTAGTGTGCATCTGTAGTCCCAGCTACTTGGGAGGCTGAGGTGGGAGGATTGCTTGAGTCCAGGAAGTCAAGGCTGCAGTTAGCCATGATCGTGCCACTGCACTCCAGCTTAGGCAACAGAGCACAGCCCTGTCTTGGGGGGGAGGAAAAAAAAAGGCCAAGAAAGTGGGGAAAGAAGAATGAGAAGAATGCATTAGGCTGGCAAGGTAAGTGATGAAATCTTACTGGGATTCAAGCATCCTGAGTGCATGATTTTCTAAATCCATACTCCAGACCTGCTGCTGAAAATGGCTTGACTCGGCTGGAATTATTTTAGTTACAAAAGTAAGCTAAATCAGAGCAGATCCAAAACCACATTTCTTTTTTTTCTTTTTTTGAATCAGAGTTTCACTCTTGTTGCCCAGGCTGGAGTGCAGTGGCATGATCTCGGCTCACTGCAACCTCACCTCCCAAGTTCAAGCGATTTTCCTGTCTCAGCCTCCCAAGTAGCTGGGATTACAGGTGCCTGACACCACTTCTGGCTAATTTTTTTTGTATTTTTAGTAGAGATGGGGTTTTATCATGTTGGCCAGGCTGGTCTCAAACTCCTGACCTCAGGTGATCCACCTGCCTTGGCCTCCCAAAGTGCTGGGATTACGGGTGTCAGCCACCGCGCCCGGCCTCAAAACCACTTTTCTAAAAGATCTGCATCCCAGAAAGGTGCCCATAAACAAGTACCCAGAAATCTAGACCTTGTCACAGGGTCCTCACTGAAGCCTGATTTCTATTTCCCTCTAGGCTTATTCCTGAAGGCATGCCCAGTACCCCACCCAGGGAAAAGGGGTGCCATTTACCATTCTGTTGTCTTTGGTGCTGCCTCCCTCCCACACAAAGCCCTCCAGCTAAGTGTTTGCTTTGTAGGCTGCAGGGGGGATTAATACGTTTATTTTGGGACACTAATCATGGGTGGGATGCACATTGAAGATTATAGTAATAAATGATGCTTTGGCACTACTCTCTCTCCCCCATTCCCTATACCCCAGTGTGGGGTGAAGGCACAGCTCTAAGCTGTGTGCAGAGCACCACAAATAACCACTCATTAAAATGTGGCAGCCCATGCTGGGGGGAACAGGCTGGGGCTGTTGACTCACTGCTTATCATAAGCTGGCATGGCCAAGGAATTCTGCATCTGACTCCAGTTGGGGGTACTTCTATTCCAGGAAACAGGGGTGGGGTGGCTAAGAGGCGAGGATCAGACAACGCAGCTTGGGAGGCTGTTTACGTTCTAATTCTGTCTTAGGATGCATCTGAGATATAGGGTATTGGGGAAATAGTCTATATATTAAGAGAGGAATGTGTGTATGTAGAACCTGGAGTAAGGATTCCTAGTTCTTTTTCTGTTATCTTGAGGGTGACCTTGAACAAGTCTTTCTGAAGCTGTTTAAGGAATGCAGCTGGTTGCTGCACTGAAAGAATTGAAACAGTTCCAACAGTGCTGCAAAAACAGCAGTCTAGGGTCTTCTAGGGGCACTAGAGGATCCCAGAAGCCTCTATAAGGTTTTTTAGCAGTTACCTTCATTTAACATTGGAGGAGAATATGTCAGAAGGGATAAAAGGGTCCCAGGAGTGGAGTGGGAGGGTGCAAAGCCTCTTTGTCACCACTTGGAAGCAGATCCACTAACTCCTGTCCCCCTTCACTTCCTGCACCTCTAGCAGGGAGCTTAGGAAGCCTAGGATTTATGTTAATACAAAGGCAAGGAAAGGGATTTTTAAAGGCTAGTATTTAGGATTTTTAGGATTCAGTCCCTTTTTAGGTTTTCTGCCTTGGACTGTAGGACAGGATTCTGAGTTCCTGTGCGTATTCATCTAAACTAAGTAATTCTGGCAGTAAGTACCAAAATGTGTTTATAATGTGTTTTTATTTACACAGCATCCAAACTATGTCATGCAAATACAGGTATAAGTAGTCTAGGTATGATGAGGTGATCCTTGTTCCTGTTTGTTGCTGCTGTTAACAGCCCATGATCTCTCTTTAAAGAGCCCAGTGGGCTGAGGAATATGGGGAAATCTGAGTAGTATCCTTTCCAGGGTTCTAACTCATTGCTTGGAGCAGAAGGGGCGACACTATCTTCCCTTTTCTGGTGACAATGGTTGCTGTGGCAACACTATTAAAGATGAAAGCTACAAAGGAAGGAGGATACACAGCCCAAGAAGGGAACAGGGAAGATTGGGCCTAGAGTTATAGGGTATCTGTTCCCCAGTAGTGGTAGCGGGAAAACAGCACCAAAGTTGCTACCGTTTTGACTGTCTAGGTGCTTGCTACCACAATACTATGTTTTGTTTTTGTTTTTGTTTTGTTTTTATTTTTTTAGACAGAGTCTGGCTCTGTCGCCCAGGCTGGAGTGGAGTGCAGTGGCGCGATATTGGCTCACCGTGACCTCTGCCTCCCAGGTTCAAGCAATTCTCCCACCTCAGCCTCCTAAGTAACTGGGATTACAGGTGACCGCCACCATGCCCGGCTAATTTTTGTATTTTTAGTAGACACAGGGTTTCACCATGTTGGCCAGGCTGGTCTCCAGCTCCTGACCTCAGGTGATCCCCCTGCCTTGGCCTCCCAAAGTGCTGGAAGTACAGGCGTGAGCCACCGCACCCGGCCAACAGTACTATCTGGTGAGGCAGGGAATAGACTTACACAATCATCTTCATGACACAAAAGTGGACGAAAGGACTCAATCAAGGAGATATAGTTTGTTTACTCCTGAGTGCTAATCTCCTTCTCCTTGTGGTGTATAACTTAAAAAAAGAGATGTCTCAGGGTTCCCAGAGGTTTAGAGCCATTCTCAGCACTTCTGGGGGCAGACATTGGGAAGACAGGGAGACTGTGATTTCTAGGGCTTGTTTAGAGGAAAAAAAAAAAAGAGCATTTATGAAACTCCTACAGTAGCAGAATAAGCCTCCAGGGCCCTTCGAGCAATCCCAGGTATTCTCTTCCTCTTTCAGTTCCACTTGAGAAGAACTACTCTGTGGCAACTCCACTCTCTGACACTAGTATTTTAACCCTGCTGACCTAAACCTATTCTTACATTCAACCCCAGGGTATATTACTTTGGAATAATAACTATTTATTGCAATATGTGCTAGGTATTTTACATACATTTTCTCTGGTTCCTTTTACCTTCTTTTTTTTTTTTTTTGGAGATGGAGTCTCACTCTTGTTGCCAGGAGTGCAATGGCATGATCTCAGCTCACTGCAACCTCTACCTCCTGGGTTCAAGCGATTCTCCTGCGTCAGCCTCCCAAATAGCTGGGATTACAGGCATGCACCAACATGCCTGGCTAATTTTGTATTTTTAGTATAGACAGGGTTTCACCATGTTGGTCAGGCTGGTCTGAAACTCCTAGCCTCAAATGAGCCACCCGCCTTGGGCTCCCAAAGTGCTGGGATTTCAGGTGTGAGCCACCGTGCCCTGCCCTTTTATGTTTCAAGATAGATATTACCTCTCTCCTGCAGATGAGAGATCAGAGCACAGCAAAGCTGAGCAATTTACCCAATGTCACACAGCTAGGAATGACAGAGCTGAGATTTGAACAGATAGTCAATGCAGATCCCGGGTATGAATCCAGATCTGTCTGACTAGTGTGCCACATTGCTGCTCCCAGGAATTTGAAGCCTAACAGAATTTTATTTTATTTTTTTCATTTATCCTCGTCCTCTATGTGACGATAAGGCCTAAGCAAATTTTAATTCACATAAATATCCATTAAGTACCTACTATTACAAGACACAGGTTGTAGTTATTGTAGGCTAGACACAAACAAATGGAAAACATGGACTGTGCTTCAAAGGAAATAAAATCTAGCAGGGTGCTGAGGGTAGGGAAGGGGAGGTAAGACATATTACCTGTACTACAGGTACAGGTAATATGAAATATACTTCATGAGAGGGTCTTTCCTTCATTCTCAGCTCCTTTTCAGGCACATATGTTAAAGTGAAGGAAAGCAGTGACCTGGCTTCTGAATCCCTTTTCTATAACTTCTGAACTGCCTACAGAATGGAGGCCCTCAACTGTCTAAAAGCAAATTTGATTTCAGAAACTTAGATGACGTTGCAAATAAAACAGAGAGCCCCCTTCATTTATTTAAAAAATACTTAGTGTAAATCATGTGTAAAGGATCAAAAAGGATCAATAGGAATTAATGACACAAAAAGGAGGCAGGCATAAGAGAACCATATGCCAAGGTCCTGAGGTGGGAAGGAACATAGTATGTTCCAAAGATGAGGTCATTGAGGTAATCAGAGGCTGAGTAATGTAGAGCCTTTTAGGCCGTATTAAGGATTTGGGGCTGAGTGTGGTGGCTTACACCTGTAATCCCAGCACTTTGGGAAGCTGAGGCAGGAGTACTGCCTGAGCCCAGGAGTTTGAGCAGGGTGCAACATGACAAAAACCATCTCTACAAAAACTACAAATATTAGCTGAGTGTAGTGGTGTGTGCCTGTGGTCCCAGCTACTCAGGAAGCTGAGGTGCGAGGATTGCTTGAGCCCAGTAGGCCAAGGCTGCAGTGAGCTGAGATTGTACCATTGCATTCCAGCCTGGGCAAGAGTAAGACCCTGTCTCAAAAAAATAGTAATAAAGGACTGGGCATGGCTGTAATCCTAGCATTTTGGGAGGCCGAGGTGGGCAGATCACCTGAAGTCAGAAGTTCAAGACCAACCTGGCCAACATGTGAAACCCCATCTAAAAATACAAAAATTAGCCGGGCATGGTGGCACGTCCTGTAATCCTGGCTACTCGGGAGGCTGAGGCAGGAGAATTGCTTGAACTCAGGAGGCAGAGGCTGCAGTAAGCTGAGATCATGCCACTGCACTCCAGCCTGGGCAACAGAGAGAGACTCTGTCTCAAAAAATAAATAATAATAAAATAAAAATTAAAAAGAACTTCATCTTTTATCCCAAGAGCATCAGTAACCACTTGGGTTATTATAGTTGCTCATGTCAGAGCCAACTGTGTTAGGGTGTGCAATGGTCTGAATGTTTATGTACCCCCAAAATCCATATATTGAAATCCTAACCCCCAAGGTGATGATACTAGGTGAGGCCTTTGGGAGGTGATTAGGTCATTGAGGACAGAGCCCTCATAAATGGGATTAGTACCCTTATAAAAGAGACCCCAGGCTCAAAAAAAAAAAAAAAAAAAAAAAAAAAGAAAAAGAGAGAGACCTCAGGATAGGTGCAGTGGCTCATGCCTGTAATTCCAGCACATTGGGAGGCTGAGGCAGGCAGATCACAAGGTCAAAAGATTGAGACCATCCTGGCCAACATGGTGAAACCCCGTCTCTACTAAAAATACAAAAAAATTAGCTGGGCGTGGTGGCATGTGCCTGTAGTCCCTGCTACTTGGGCAGCTGAGGCAGGAGAATTGCTTGAACCCAGGAGGTGGAGGTCTCAGTGAGCTGAGATCGCACCATTGCACTCCAGTGATACTGCGAGACTCTGTCTCAAAAAAAAAAAAAAAAAAAAAAAGAAGAGAGACCCCAAAGAGATCCCTCTCCTCTTCTACCATGTGAGGATATAGCAAAAGACGGCCATCTACAGATGGAAAGTGGGCCTCAGCAGTCATTGAATTCAGGTTGTTTCCAGTTTTTGGCAATTACAAGTAGAGTTGCTATAAATATTAATTTACAAATGTATGTGTGAACATAAGTTTTAATTTCTCTTGGATAAATAGGAATAGGATTGGTGGGTGGTATGGTAAATGTATGCTTAAGAAATTGCCAAAGTAACTATACCATCTTGCATTCCCACCAACAACGTATGAGAGTTCCAGTTGCTCTATATCTTTGCCTCTACATGATATCGCCACTAAACAGAAAATTTTTAATAGATATGTGGTGATATCTCATTGTGGTTTTAATTTCCATTTCCCACTTGATGATGATGTTATATATCTTTTCATGTGCTTGTCATTCATGTATCTTCTTTGGTGAAATGTCTGTTCAAATATTATATCCATTTTAAAAAATCTGTGTTTTTAATTATAGAGATTTAGAAGTTCTTTCAAAACTTGTTCTGGATGCAAGCCTTTTATCAGATATTTCATTTGCAAACATTTTCTTCCAGTCCGTAGTTTGTTTCTTTTATTTTCCCCCGCCCCCTGAGACAGAGTCTTGCTCTGTCTCCAGGCTGGAGTGTAGTGGCACAATCTTGGCTCATTGCAACCTCCGCCTCCAGGGTTCAAGCAATTCTCCCGCCTCAGCTTCCTGAGTAGCTGAGACTACAGGCACATGCCACCGCACCCAGCTAATTTTTGTGTTTTCAGTAGAGACTGGGTTTCATCTTGTTGACCTGGCTGGTCTCCAATGCCTGACCTTGTGATCAGCCTGCCTCAGTCTCCCAAAGTGCTGGGATGACAAGCGTGAGCCACTGTGCCTGATCTTCTTTTTTTCTTTTTTCTTTTTTGAGAGAAGCTCTCACTCTGTCATCCAGGCTGGAGTGCAGTGGTGTGATCATTGGTCACTGCAGCCTTAATCTCTGGGTTCTAGTGATTGATCTTCCTACCTTAGCCTCCCGGGTAGCTGGGACTACAGGTTCATGCCACCACACTTGGCTAACTTTTTTTTTTTTTTTCTTTTTTTAGTAGAGACAAAGTCTATGTTGCTCAGGCTGGTCTCGAACTCTTGGCCTCAAGTGACCCGCCCTCCTCAGCTTCCCAAAATGATGGGGTTACAGGCGTGAGCCACCGTGCCCTGCCTAATTGTACATATTCATAGGGGTATATAGTGAGTGATGTTTTGATACATATAACATGTAGTGATCACATCAGGGTAATCCCTAACCTTTTTTTTTTTTTTTTTAAGCAAATTCTTCTAGATCCTGATTTCTTTTTTCTTTTTTAAAGCATTTCCCTAAACTTTTAACATTGGTATTCCTGGGCTGGGCACAGTGGCTCACGCCTGTAATCCCAGCACTTTGGGAAGCCGAGGTGGGTGGATCACGAGGTCAGGAGTTCAAGACCAGCCTGGCCAACATGGTGAAACCCTGTCTTTACTAAAAATACAAAAATTAGCCAGGTGTGGTGGTGGGCACCTGTAATCCCAGCTACTCGGGAGGCTGAGGCAGGAGAATTGCTTGAACCCTGGAGGTGGAGGTTGCAGTGAGCCGAGATCGCGCCATTGCACTCCAGCCTGAGCAACAAAAGTGAAACTCTGTCTCAAAAAAAAAAAAAGTTATTCCTCAATATGAACAATTCCTATTGTCCTAGACCTGCTTCTTTCCTCTCTAATGGTAGTTGGAAAAGAAATTCAGGTTGAGGGAGGCTTTTATTTTATTTATTTTTTAAACTGACATCCTAAGTCATATATTTATTTGCTCCTTAAAGAGAGAGGGAAGGTTTATATATAAGAGAGTAAAGGGAACTGATTGTCAAGATTCCTGAGGAGGAGAAGGGTGATGGGATCTAGAGCTCAGATGGAAGGACAAGACATCATCTGGCAAATGCTCTGAGAAGTGGCGGATAGGCAAATGTGTGGTGTTTCTCTTTCCTGGAAGTGGAAGGAAATGAAAAGGGTAGGTGCTCCTGGGGAAAGTATTAGGGAAAGGGAGAAGGTTACTATGTCATGTTCCTCTCTGCAATCTCAAAGCCTAAAGAAAAAAAGACCTTTAAGCCAACAAGACTCTCCTTCTTTTCCTTCTTCCCCATGGGAAGGGAGAATCTGCAACTTTGAGCTGCAGAGGAAACAAAAGAATACTCATGGGGAATTGGCAGCATCACCAAGATGATGGAATGGAACATTGGTACACATCAGGCTCAGAAGCAAGGAGAAAAGAAATATAGGAAAGTAGGTAAGGAAAGCAACTGAAACCTTCTAGGGAAAATAAATTAAGGAAAAGAATGAGTTGATGGACCTCACAGTTGCTAATTAGTGTTTGGTATCTATCGAGAAATGAGAAACATTTAATCCTGGCTGGGAAGGGTGCGGGTGCCTCACACCTGTAATTCCAGCACTTTAGGAGGCCAAGGCTGGAGTATTGTTTGAGTGAGAACCTGTTTCAAACAACAACAACAAAAAAACCCCAGAAATCCCATTCAGTCCTGTGTGGGCAGTGAGGCTGAACTGAACCAAGCTCCAAGCTCACTAGAAACTTGGACTAACAGGCTTGAATGACAGTGAGGGAGGCATTTGAAATAGAAGCCAGTAGAATGATCCTTCACATGGAATTCTCAGACTCTGAAGGACTGGGTTCTGGCTCTGTGAGTAAAGAACACATATGTAAACTGTGGCTGTCCTCCGAGAGTCAGTCTTGTGTGTCAGGAGGCCCACTGAGCAAACATTAAGATGAAAACCAGAATCAGAGTGATTAGCTCAATTAACAGAGCAGAAATGTGAGTGACAGGCGTGGTCTGGGATCAGGTTGTCAAATATTAATAACATGTAAAATTGCCCCATAATGGCAGGCATGACTGGACCCTGTTCCCCAAGTTCCCTTTGGAGTATATGTGAAGATAGCATTGTATATGCATGCACATACATGCTCCTACTTTTGATTGGAGGTTGAGAGATAGCATAGGATAATGATCAAGAGCATGGATTCTAGAGCCAGACTGCCCAGGTTCAAATCCTAGCTTTGTGGCTTGTTTGTTCTATGGCTTTGGGCAAGATAACCTCTCGACCTCAGTTTCCTTCTCTGTGAAATAGAAATAATAATTATACCTATTTTATAGGGCTGTTATAATCATTCAATGTGTTAGTGTTTATAAAGTGCTTAGAAAAGTAGCTGGCACATAGTGTATTATATATGATTGTTCATAAAGTAAAGTGAAGTGACATTCTGAAATCCTTGATTTCTTCCAGTTCCCCCAGTTTGGTCCTATAAGGAGAAGGAAGGATTTGCTCAATCATTTCTTTGTTATTTCTGGTCGGAAAAGCTCAGTATCGAAAGGAGTAGAAGGCTAGGCACTCCAGCCTGGGTGACAAGAGCAAAACTCCGTCTCAAAAAAAAAAAAAAAAAAAAAAAAAGGAGTAGAAGAGCACCTGAGAAGTTTGTCATCCATACCTGGCTAGAATGAGGAGCTGAGAAATGCTGACCTGTTACAGCTCTTGCAGTTTGGCCTCACTCCTCTGGAGGTATGAGTTTTTGTGAGAAACACTAGAGTACGTGGTCTCTGGTTCACTCAGAGTGGACCTCCATGCCTCCTTTGTTTATGTCAAGTATGGTTAGTCTGATGGCTTGCAGATGCATATACCAGAGGACCTTAATTCATCTAAAATTGCTGCATTTCTGGAAGATAAACAGGAGGGTTGAGGCAGAGATCAGGAACTAATAAAGGACTGAGCACCACATAGAGGGTGGGAGCAGACAACTTGTGATCTAACTGCCCCAACCCCTAACCTCAGCAAATCATAAACAACTAGATCCGCAAGAGTGTCTAGAGTGGCTATTTTGAGAACTGGCTAGAGAGAAAGAGAGAAGAGGGTCAGGAGGTAAAAGCTCCTGCAGCCCTTTCAGTGGAAGGTAAAAGGGAAATTTCAAGGGGCATTGTGAGTAATAGGAGTTTTCTTCTCCTTATAGCATCCTTTTCTGGTTTCCCAAGTGGAGACCCCCACTTTTAGATTATTATCTCTCATAAATGTAACCTAAATGGAGCTAGAAACCCTGGGGGTGGGGGGACCAGATGGCAGCTGAGCCACTGCTCCATTCCAGAGCCAGAGATATCAGGAGAGACTTGGGAGGGAAGCAGCTGGCAGGGCAGAGGGAAGGTGGCAGCCTGTGTGGTTTAGTCCTGACACACATTCCTGCTTATTCTCAAGGTCTGCCGATACGAGAAGGAATGTAGAGGAAACAGCCACCTAAGGGAAGATATTTAGAATCAGTCCAGATTTTCCTTTAAAGAGGAGGGGTTGGGGTGAGAGAAAAGATCTGATAGATTAAGAGAATAGGCTTAGAGTCAGACAGAGGGATAATGGCTAAATCATGGATCAGAGTCCGAGATTTACTGGGAAAAGAGAGCATAGGATTTGAAGTCAGAGATCATGAGACTATAGAACTTGCTTCTTAACCTATGACCCTCTTGTCTGGACAATTGCTGTTATCCTATTAACTGCATACTCCATCTAGGTCATACTTTTTTTTTTTTTTTTTTTTTTTTTTTTTTTTTTTTTTTTTTTTTTTTTGAGACGGAGTCTTGCTCTGTCGCCCGGACTGGAGTGCAGTGGCCAGATCTCAGCTCACTGCAAGCTCCGCCTCCCGGGTTTACGCCATTCTCCTGCCTCAGCCTCCAGCGTAGCTGGGACTACAGGCGCCCGCCACTTCGCCCGGCTAGTTTTTTGTATTTTTAGTAGAGACGGGGTTTCACCGTGTTAGCCAGGATGGTCTCGATCTCCTGACCTCGTGATCCGCCCGTCTCGGCCTCCCAAAGTGCTGGGATTACAGGCTTGAGCCACCGCGCCCGGCTATACTTTTTTTTTTGAGACGTAGTCTTGCTCTGTCACCCAGGCTGGAGTGTAGTGGTGTGATCTCAGCTCATTGCAACCTCCACCTCCCTGGTTCAAGCAATTCTCCTGCCCCAGCCTCCCCGGTAGCTGGGATTACATTTGCCTACCATCACGCCCAGCTAATTTTGTGTTTTTAGTAGAGATGGGGTTTTGCCATGTTGGCCATACTGGTCTCAAACTCCTGACCTCAAAGGATCTGCCTGCTTTGGCCTCCCAAAGTGCTGGGATTACAGGCGTGAGCCGTTGCGCCTGGCCAGGTCATACTTTTATAGTGTGGACAAACCTCTTGTGATGACAATATTCCTGTGGAAGGTGTCACCTCAGTAACTATTGGGACATTTTATCGATTATGTGCAAAATTAAGAATAGAAAAACATTTGACCACAGGGGGATTATGGGGAGAGAAAGAGTAACAACTGGGCCAGTCTCCTAAGTCTCAGAACAGTCCTTCCTGGCATGGAATCTTTCTTTTGGTCAAAGGGGAACAAGTAGGAATTCCATAGGGTTTCAGGAACACCTTTATGTATGTTCTTCCAGATTTTAAAATGAAAATGTATATGGGCCTGGCACGGTGGCTTGTGCGTGTAATCCCAGCTCTTTGAGAGATTGAGACAGGAAGATTGCTTGAGTTCAGGAGTTTGAAACCAGCCTGGGAAGCATAGCAAGACCCAGTCTCTACAAAAAAATACAAAAATTACCCAGCTGTAATGGTGTGCCTGTAGTCCCAGCTACCTGCAAGGCTGAGGTGGGAGGATCCCTGGAGCCTGGGAGATGAAGGCTGCAGTGAGACATGATTGTGCCGCTGCACTCCAGCCTGGGTGACAAAGCAAGACTAATCTCTTTAAAAAAAAGGAAAATCTATGTGTATATATATTTTATTTATATATACACACACATATGTGTCTTACACAAAATTTGGACCATAACTGAGTTTGAAAAACTTGCCCATGTCAAATATAATATTGCATTAGCATTTTAAATAATTTTTTTCTAAATTATTATTTTCTTTCCCTGTAATGTTTTATTGAAACCATTTATCAGAATTGAAAGAATAGTTCAAGCCAGGTGCAGTGGCATTGAACCTATTATCTCAGCTATTTAGGAGGCTGAGGAGGAAGAATTGCTTGAGCCCACCAATTTGAGACCAGCCTGGGCAGCATAGTGAGACCCCATCTTGAACAAACAAATAATTAGAGCTAATAAATGATTTCAGCAAAGTTGTTGGATACAAGATCAATATATAAAAATCAATGGTGTCGCTAAACACTATCAATGGAAACTCCAAAAAAGGAAATTAAAACAATTCCTTAAGGAAAGAAAAAATAGTTCAATACATATCCATATGTCTTCCACTTAGATTCAGTAATTGTTAACATATTAGCATATTTGTGTCAGCATGTGACAATATTTGGTCTTATGGAGACAGTACAGCCTGTTGGCTAGGAGTATGGAGTCGGTCTACCTGCGCTCCAAAGCCAGAGTCACTGTTTTCTATTGTGGGATTTGACTTGGGCAAGTTCCTCAACATCTTTCTAAGCCTGTTTTCCTCAACTATAAGATAGGGTGCCATCTTAGAGATTTCAGAGGATTAAATGGGATAATGTTTGATATATAATAAACAATAAATATTATTTGGGTCCTTATCTCCTCTAAAATCACCTAGCCTGGAAGATAGGAACAGTATCTGGATTGGGTTCACCTTAAATTCATGGCCATTAACCCCCAGTGTGCCCTTTGTGCTATCTGGTAATCCTGCTACATCTTCAGGGTCTAGTTGTGTTGCCTAGGCTGGTCTTAGACCCCTGGGCTTAAGTGATCCTTCTGCCTCATCCTATATCTCACCAGCTCACTCACTCTCCTTCTTAGATAATCCTTTCACTCATTCTCCTCTTCCCTCAAACATTTAATACTTCCTGTGCCTTCTTCACTCTCAGCTGATAACTGTCTTTTGTGTTTCATTAAGACAATGGGAACAATCAGAAGAAAACTTTTATACATTTCTACATCTGCCACCTTTCCTGTTTCTATGCCTGCATTCCTATATTGTAGATAAACTGTATGTATTCCTATCGAAGGGCAACCCCTCCACTTATGCCTCAGATCTATTTCCTCTTGCCTATTTAAGACATCACTCTGGTAATTATCCCCTCTCCTGTATCATCAGTTTTTTTTTCTTCCTTACTAAATCATTTCCATCAGCATTTAAAATCCCCCATCTTACCAAGCCTTCTCATAATCCAACATTCATCTCCAACTAACTTCCAATTCCTCTGCTACCCTTTAGAGAAAGGATCTTTGGTAGAGCTCTCTGTACTGAAAAATATACAGGCAGATCCAATTTATTTTTACCATGAAACTTGTCTCAAGTCTTAATACTTCCTATTGTCTCCATCACTACCACCCCCCGGGCCCCATCATCTTGCTTGTACCACTGTGAGACCCTCTTAATTGTTTTCCCTGGTGTCTCTCTTGCCCCTCTATTTTCTTTCTTTCTTTCTTTCTCTCTCTCTCTCTTTCTCTGTTTCTCTGTTTCTCCCTTTCTTTTTTTTTTTTGAGATGGAGTCTCACTCTGTCGCCCAGGCTGGAGTGCAGTGGCTCGGTCTCCGCTCACTGCAAGCTCCGCCTCCTGGGTTCACACGATTCTCCTGCCTCAGCCTCCCGAGTAGCTGGGAATATGGGCACCCGCCACCACACCCGGCTAATTTTTTGTATTTTTAGTAGAGACGGGGTTTCACTGTGTTAACCAGGATGGTCTCGATCTCCTGATCTCATGATCCACCCGCCTTGGCCTCCCAAAGTGCTGGGATTACAGGCGTGAGCCACCACGCTGGCCTATTTCTTTCTTTTTATGGAGATAGGGTCTCGCTGTGTTGCCTGGACTGGTCATGAACTCCTGGGCTCAAGTGATCCTCCCATCTCAGCCTCCCAAAGTGCTGGGATTATAGGCATGAGCCACCACACCCAGCCAGTAGTCTTTTTTTCTACCCATCTGTCAGAATAATCCTTTAAAAACATGACAGACCATGTTTTCCTCTGCCCCAAAACCTATAATGTCTTTTCATCAGCTCAGAAAAAAATGTAAATTCTTTGTCTTGTTCCAAAGACACATATTCTGGCCATCTGCCTAACCTCATTTCTTATATTTTCTCCCTTACATAGCTCCAGCCATGATGATCTCTCTTTCTCTTTCCTCTTCCCGTTCCCATTCCCTCACTCTTGTTGCTTAGGCTGGAGTGCAGTGGCGCAATCTCAGCTCACCACAACCTCCACTTTCCAGGCTCAAGTGATCCTTCCATCTCAGCCTCCTGAGCAGCTGGCACCATAAGTGCATGCCACCAAACTTGGTTAATTTCTATAGTTTTAATAGAGATTGGGTTTCACTATGTTGCCCAGGCTGGTCTTGAACTCCGGGACTCAAGCAACCCACCCATCTTGGCCTCCCAAAGTGCTGAGATTACAGGCATGAGCCACTGCATCTGGCCCGTGATGATTTTTTTACTCTTCCTTGAACATAACAGGCACAAACTTGCTTCAGGGACCTTCTACTTGATCTTTCATCTGCCCAGAGGATCTTTTCCCACACATTCACATAGTTTGTTCTTACATTGTCATTAAAGCCTCTACTCAAATGTCAGTCTTCAGAGAGACTTCCCTAGACTACTCTGCTTTATTTTCTTTCATGGCATTTGTCACTAACTGATGTATTTGTTGAATAAATGCAGGGACTTTCTTTTGCTCACTGCTGTATGCCCAAAGCCTATAACAATACTTGCCATGTGATTAGGCACTGACATATTTGTTGAATGAATCTTTTGCTTCTTTTATACCTCTTTAGTTTATAGAACAGTGCTGAACACAAGTAAGTGCTTGATAAGTACTTATTATTGAAGTGAGATGGAAACAGCATAATCTACAGAACATAAATTGGATTCTATCAGTTTCTTAAAGCAAAACCCTTACCTCTGGCAGTCATTCAACAAAGGTTTGCATCTGTAAAATGGGGGATGATAATAAATACTCCACTAAGCTGTTTCAAGAATTAGATGAGAAAACACTTATGAAAGCACCCAGTTTTTGTATTTTGTTAAATATAAAGTACTTAAAATTGTGAAGTGAATAAACAGACTCCAAAGGTACCAAGTGCAAGAGTGACTCTGTCTCCAGATGAACCATACCTTGAGACTGATGAATGTCCAGATGAAGTAGCCTTATTAATATAATTTTGAGGAAGGGGAATTACTATTTTTTTAGAGAGCTGGGGTCTTGCTTTGTCTTGCCAGGCTGGCCTTGAACTCCTAGGCTCAAGGGATCCTCCCAAATAGCTGAGACCACAGGTTTATGACATTATACCTGGCCTTACTATTACGTTTAACTCTCCACCTGAGCAGGGAAACTGGAAAAAAGCATACATATCAACTGATTAGTCTCACTTCAAATTCATGACCTCCTGCCTTATGAGGGGCCTTAATGTCTCTAGCAATCCTAGCACTGTTCCTTAGTCCATTTACTGTCCTACTTGCCTAGGTGAGTATTTCTCCCTTCCTTTCTTTAATACCTCTTCCCTCCTCCTCTTGGATGATGACCTTGTTACATATTTGACTTCAAAAAAACAGAAGCAATTAGGTCTCCCTCCAAATGTTGCCTCTGCTTTCGCCTGGCCCTCTAAACTCTGCCTTCCCTCCAGTTCCTGTGGGTATCCTAGTCTAGCTCTTATTCAAGGCCAGCCCTCTATTGATGCACTAGATCTCACCGCCTCTCTCCTATTCCAGTAATGATCCTCTTTCTCTCCTACAGTTTTTCCTTGTCTACTGGATCATTTCCATAAGAACACAAGCATTCTGTAATTTCTGTCATTTTAAATAAAATCTTCTTGTGACCTCATATCTGCCAGAAGTTATACACCCATCCCCATTTTTGGAATTCCTTCTATATTTGCTGCTGCAAATCCTCTCTTCCTTTTCCTTCTTGAGCCCATTACAATCATTCCCTCCCCTTTCTCCCCTCCTTCATGGAAAATTCTCTTATAAGTGTCACCAGTGATCTCCCCATAGCAAAACTCAAATGGTCAATCCAGTTCTCATCTTACTTGACTTACCTGCAGAATAAGACACAGTCATTCTCTACTCCCCGAAATATTTTCTTCACATGGCTTCCACATTACTATAATCTCTTGGCTTTTCTCCTACCTGGCTTCTTCTCCATCCTGTTGATTTTTCTTAATTTCTACAATTCTAATCACTGGGATACCTCAGGATTTTATCCTCTTCTCTATGTGAACTCACTTTCTTGGCGATCTCATTCAGTCTTGCAGCTTTAAATGCTATCCATATATCAATAGCTCCCTAATTTATATCTGTAGTCCAGGTCCTTCTCTTTAACTCATCTTGAATATTCAACTGGTAATAAAAACATCTTCTCTTGGACAATTAATAGCCATCTCAAATTTGTTAAAAAATAAGCTCCTTATCCTCCCGTTAAAACCTCCTCTCCCTGTTTTCTACATCTCAGGAAATGGCAGCTGTATTTTTTTCAGAGCATCAGGCCAAAAAAATTTGGAATCGTCCTTGGCCCATCTCTTTCTCACAATGCTGTTTTTCAAGTCAACAAACCATATTGGTCATAGCTGGAAAATATACCCAGAATCCAACCATTTATCATCTTCATCGCCACCATGTTGAATCAAGCTACCATCGTCTCTTGCTTGGTTTTCTGCGATAACCTCTTAACAGATTTTTCTGCCTCCTTTCTCATTTCCCTTTTATGCAAATCAGAGGTCTTCAGTGACTTCTCATCTCACTTGTAGTAACAGTCAAACTCCTTAAAAGGCTTCAAAAGCCCTACATAATCTGCTTCCACCCCCAGTTAACTCTGTTCTCATCTCCATTAATCTTTCCTCTTTCCTCTCTCCATTCCAACTATACTGGTCTGCTATTCCTCAAACAGGCTAGTCACACTGCCAACCCAGAGCCCTTGAAAACTCCTGCCAGATATCTATGAGCCTTACTTCCTCATCTCCTTCAGCTCTTTGGTCAAATGCTACTTTTCAGAGAGGCTTTTCCTGACTACTCTATCTAAAACTGTATTCCTCCATTTCCACCCCAGTACTTACTACCTCCTTTCCCTGCCTTTTCTCCATAGCACTTACCATCACAGTAGTCATTTTATGTGCTTTATTTATTTGTCTCTATATACACTGGGATGTAAGCTCCATGAGGGCAGAATTTCTTTGTCTGTTTTGTCCTCTACACTTTCTAGCATCAATAAATCTTTGTTGAATTTTGATAACTTTTCCTCTGGTCTCTGATAGCAAGACTCGCTTCTTCAAAAGACTAAGGAAATGCACCTGGTGATAGGAGGGCTTGAGAGTATGTAAGAGATCTGTGGTGATGGCGCCTTCAAATTACTTTCATGAATATCTAATATTCTGATATTCTAATATTTTTTCCAGCTTAATACCAAAACATCCCCAGCAACCAACCAGGCAGCTGGCCCAGAGGAAAAAGGTGAGTGGGGTTGGGCTAGGCAGTTTGTAGAGCAGGTGACTACAGAGACATGAAGACAAGTAGAGTGAGTCTGGAATTTCCTGAAGTCAGACATGAAAGGAATAATAACGTGGATAAGTGACACAAAGGACTAGGTTAGAACTATAGTACTATATCTATAGGCTTCCTTCTCTTTTTTGTAGGAAGTAAACCTATCAGTATTTACTCCTTGATTTTAGAAACTGGGTCTGGAGTGTTGGGGGAGAGAGGTACAAGATAAGAAGAAACTCATCAAAAGTCCCAGCATTATCCCCATCAGAAATTGAGGGAAAGCTGAGGAAAGTGAGTGTGCATTGGAACTTGAATTTATGAGTAAGTGACGAAAGAAGACATTTGTTGTTTGGTCCAAGGGTAGCAGAGCTCCCCTAAGTAACTATAGCTAATTCCCAGCCTTAGTACCTTGACTCAGACTTCTAGGGGAATTATCAGGCATTCATAAGCCTAGCAAAAATTGGGGGACCCCAGAGTCTGGCACAAGGTGGACCTTATCCACTGTATTGGGGGCCTGGAGAAAGGGTCTGGAGCAGGTCAGATTAACTCATTAATGAGTCTCCCAACTATCTGCAGGAAAAGCTGGCAATGTCAAGAAGGCAGAGGAGGAGGAGGAGATTGACATTGATCTGACAGCACCAGAAACAGAGAAGGCTGCTCTTGCTATTCAGGGCAAGTTCCGGCGATTTCAGAAAAGGAAAAAGGATCCCAGCTCCTGAATGGCCAGACTTGCCCTTCACCTTCACCCTAGTCCCTTCTCTCCCCTTCTCCACACCCATGTATCTTTACCCCTTATCCCTCTAGCCTTTCCTTGAGGCAAGTTCAACTCTTATATATTCTTGTATCTGGCCCCCTCAAGCCATCACAGAAGTAGAGGCACAAGAGAGGTGGAGAAGATGAAGACTTCAATCAGCAGTCACTTGTCTAAGGGTGGAACAATTTCTTCTTGGGATAAGGTTTTTTGATCAGGCAAGCTATGCCTGCCCTGTATGGTTGAATAAGAGGCTTCGAGGCTGAGAGGTCTCCCCAAAGAACAATGTGGGAAGGAGGTGAAGGCCTTCAGAGTAGGGTGCCTGAGGGTGGGACATATGCACTGTTCTGCTAGTTACAGTATTCACACTTTAAGTAACATTTTTTTTCCCCTTCAGATCCTTCTGCACCAACTCCAACTTCCCCTCCCGGGATCTAAGCCACAGTGGGGACTGGAGCCTCCCTTTCCCCCTAGGCAGACCTAAATCAATCAGTTTATCACAATAGTGCATGCTGAGTAGATTAGTTCCAAGGAAGGGAGACTGGCATGGTGGTGTCAAGGAAAAGGCTCCCTCATCATCTAGTCTAGGACCATAATGGGCAGAAGCAGAAGAGGTTCCAGGGTCACAGGCAGGGGAATGAGAAGTAGGGCACATATAGGGAGGAAAGAAAAGTGAAGAAGGGGGAAATCTCTGAAGTCACACATTACTGCTGGGAAAAGTGTACTACATGAAGGATTATTGGGGCTTTGCTAACCTGCTTACCTCTTACCCCCCCAAGTCTAGCCATCCCCAGAGGCCATACAAACCAAGTGACTCCTGTAGTTCCCATTTGCCCCACTATGGAGTCAGAGTAAAAGTGGAATAGCCACTCCATGTGATTTTAGCATGTTTAATAATTTTAACAATAAACCACCCCACAAATGGGGTCATTTAACCTCTACTAATGTTTTTTCTTGGGAGGAACGTGATTATAAGCCTGAGCTGGCCTCAGGGAGTGGGGTGGAGGAGCAACTGCGTTGATTGCCTGGTGGCACAAGAAACTAACACTGCCTGAGCAATTTTCAGACTGAAGCCAACCCTCCCTTTCCCCACCCTTACCGACCTTGCCTTCACCTTGATTTGCCACCCACATTGTCTCTGTGCTGCTGTCACCGCCCCCAGGGTGCACCTGCCAGAGTGCTCATTTTCCCTTTCTCCTTCCAGCTGAGAGCGTGCTGGGTACACATCCCTCTGAAAACAAACCTGGTCTTCCTTGCTCCGGATTCCCAAATGACCTATCCTAGATTTCCTTCTTGCTTTGTCTTCCTCCCACATTCTCCCCTCCCCTCCCTCTTGTTTATCAAATGGAAGGGAAGGAAAAGACTCTGGTCACTAGAGAGCACCACTGTTACACTTAAAGTTTAATCCACTAACTACATAAAATTATGGCTTTCAAGTAGCTTAAATTGCTGAGAAATTACCTCTATATGCTAAAACCAGAAGTCAAATGTTTAAAGGTTGAGCAAAGAATGATCTGGTTTTTTGTTTGTTTGTTCGTTTGTTTGTTTTTGAGATGGAGTTTTGCTCTTGTTGCCCAGGCTGGAGTTCTATGGTGCAGTGTGGGCTCACCTCAACCTCCACCTCCCAGGTTCACGCAATTCTCTTGCCTCAGCCTCCTGAGTAGCTGGGATTACAGGCATGCACCACCATGCCTGGCTAGTTTTCTATTCTTAGTAGAGATGGGGTTTCTCCATGTTGGTCAGGCTGGTCTCGAACTTCCAACCTCAGGTGATCTGCCTGCCTCTGCCTCCCAAAGTGCTGGGGTTACAGGAGTGAGCCACCGCGCCTGGCCTTTTTTCCTTTTCAATTGTTTTTGTTGTGGTAAAATACACATAAAATTTTTCATCTTAACCATTTTTAAGTGTACAGTTTAGTGGCGTCAAATATGTTCAGTAATGCTGTGTAACTATCATCGCTATCCATCTCTGTAACTCTTTCCATCTTGTAAAACTGAAACTCTACACCTATACCCTTTAGACAATAACTCCCCATCTCCCCTCTTCCCAGCCTCTGGCAACCACCATTCTACTTCTTATTTCTAAGTCCCCTTACTTCTTCATATTTACCTTTCCCTTCTTGACTTAAGAATATAGAAGTCAGGCCAGGCTCAGTGGCCCATGCCTGTAATCCCAGCACTTTGGGAGGCCAAGGTGGGTTGATCATCTGAGGTCAGGAGTTCGAGA
>NC_045434.1:98824399-98858578 GCF_002776525.5 Piliocolobus tephrosceles
ACACACACACACACACACACACACACACACACACACATATATATATATGTTAGCTGGAGGCTGAGTGCAGTGGCTCATGCCTGTAATCCCAGCACTTTGGGAGGCCAAGGTGGGTGGATCACCTGAGGTCAGGAGTTCGAGAACAGCCTGACCAAAATGGAAAAACCTCATCTCTACTAAAAACACAAAATTAGCTGGGCATGGTGGCACATCTTTGTAATCCCAGCTACTCGGCAGGTTGAGCAGGAGAATCGCTTGAACCCGGGAGGCGGAGGTGGTGGAGCCGAGATTGTGCCATTGCACTCCAGCCTGGGCAACAAAAGTGAAAATCCGTCTCAAAAAAAAAAAAAAGTCAACTGGGCATGATGGTGCATGCCTATAATCCCAGCTGCTTGGGAGACTGAGGCAGAAGGATGGTTTGAGCCCAGGATTTCAAGGCTGCAATGAGCTATGATCACACCACTGCACTCCAGCCTGGGTGACAGAGGGAGACCTTGTCTCTGAAAAAAAAAAAAAAAAATGTGTGTGTGTGTAAACCATGTGGCAGCTATGAATGGGAAACAAGGGACAATATCCCTAGAAGGTAACCTATAGCTCAAAGTTTACTCATGCCTAGCAAGCCCATTGCCATAGGATATTAGGAGAATTGACCAGTAACTCATGGGAAGGTCCTATGTTAAAGGAATTCCCCACTTCTTCTGATGCCAGGGAAAAGGAGGAAATTTTACTGTTACCTTTGGAATCTGTTTTGAGTACAGTATGGTAATGACGGTGGCCTTTGGTCCCAGCCTCATAGGCAAATAAAAGGATAACCTCATTGCCACACCTGCTGTGTGTCCAGTGTGTCTGATAAAGCTGGAGTACTCCCCCTTCCCTTGTTCCATGGACATAAGATGAGAATTGATGGGTGCTGTACCTGTTCTGCCCCTGTGGGCACTAAGGTAAGGCAGGGGCTTCCTCTTTCTGGCGAAGTGAACTTTTGTGGCTGGTGCTAAGGCAATGCTGGAGTTATCTGCCACCAGCTCCTGTCTTGGAGACTCTGCTGCTTGGAGGTATCTGTTTGTTTTTTTTGCCACACTGATCTGGAGCACAGTGCTGAAATGATTTTTCCCTTTATCATCTCTTGCTTTAAAAATGTTATGCTTGTTCTCATGCTCATACTCATATTTTTACTAAAGGGCATGGTAGCAAAAACATAGTCATTGCTTTGGGAAAGAGTTCTGACCGGAAAGAAAGACTTGGGCATCTTTTACTGAACGAATGGTATGAACATGTTCAGAACAATGAACATTGAACACTGTTTTCTCTCTGCCAGGCTACTTATTCCTACCATGGGCACTCAAACTGAGCCTCTTTTCTCTAGCATGCCTGTAACTCCTCCTTGGGGCCCTGGGCTGAGGCTGGGATCTTGGGGCTCTAGAACCTTGCTTCTCTTCCCTGTCCCTCTAGTACCTACTACTGAAGAACTAATCCTCAAATGCTAATCACTGAGGAATTATTCTTGAGTGCTTTCTTTTGTGAAGCAAAAACTGAGTATTTGGGGAATTGGTGAATGCCTTTATAAATGGCTTAGCAGAAAATACAAGCATAAGAAACAGTCAAGGAAGAAAGCTAAAAAGAAAAAACTCATTTTTCTTATATTCAGCACTTCCGACACCAAATGTTTGAGTTTTCTCCTCCCATTAGGCAATTCTCCAATTCTGGACACCAACTGGGTGTCCTGTAACCCAATTATGACACTACACAGACTTCACACTAGTTGCAAGTCTCAGATTGTGACCTATACTTCTGGCAAACTGGCTGTACATCAGGGGTTCCCATGACCATGCCTCAGGTTCAGTAATTTTCTAGAATGGTTCATAGAACTCAGAAAACTGCCTTACTTACTGTTATTGATTTATTAGAAAGGATACAACTCAGGAACCAACCAAATGCAAGAGATGCATAAAGCAAAGTATGGGGATAAGGGGTGCATGGGGTGTCCATGCCCTCTCTGGTGTGCCACCCTCCCAGCACCTCCATGTGTTCACCAACCTGGAAGCTCTCCGAATCTCAAGCCCCATTGTTTAGGGTTCTTATGGAGGCATTACTATGTAGACATGGTTGATTGAATCATTGACCATTGTTGATTGAGTCAATCCCCTCTGCCTTTCCTGAAGGCCTGATGGGGGCTGGGGGGCGCTGAAAGTTCCAAACCTCTAATCACAAGGTTGGTTTTTCTGGCAACCAGGCTTTCATCTTCTGAGAGTCACCTCATTAACATAAACACAGGTAAGGTTGAAAGGGGCTTATTAGGCCAGGTACGGTGGCTCATGCCTGTAATCCCAGCATTTTGGGAGGCCAAGGCAGGCTGATCACCTGAGGTCGGGAGTTGGAGACCAGCCTGACCAACATGGAGAAACCTCGTCTGTACTAAAAATACAAAATTAGCCAGGCATGGTGGCACATACCTGTAATCCCAGCTACTCAGGAGGTTGAGGCAGGAGAATTGCTTGAACCTGGGAGGCGGAGGTTGCAGTGAGCTGAGATCACGCCATTGGACTCCAGCCTGGGCCACAAGAGCAAAACTCCATCTCAAAAAAAAAAAAAAAAAGGGGGAGGAGGGCTTACTACAAATAGTAAAAGATGCTCCTGAATGTTACATTCAGGACATTCTTTAATTTTTTTTAATTAAAAAATTTGTTTTCAGAGATGAGGTCTCACTATGTTACCCAGTCTTCAGTACAGTGGCTATTCACAGGTGCAATCCTCCCACCTCATCCTCCTGAGAAACTGGGACTACAGGCATGCACCACTGTACCTGGCTCACTTAGGAAATTCTAAGGGTTTTAGGAGCTCTGTGCTGGAACCCACTGTGCCAAAACTGGAGGAGGAAAACCAAATATATATTTCTTATTATATCACAATATCACATCCATATCACTGATATCTGTTTTGGTATTTTTTTTCAACTGCGTAGGGGTGGCAGAGCTGGGATAATAGTCCCATCTATATGTGGGAGAGGTCTGGCAATCCAAGCAGGCGATATACTTGTAATTATGTTCCTGAAGTCCAAATATGTATGTCTTGGTAAAGTTTCAGGCAGCTAAAGGTAGAAGGATTCTGCTCCCTGGATGATCCTGCAATTCTAGTTTCAGAGACTTGGTGTTGCTGCTGGGTAGGACCCTTGATGTCCCCTTGATCTTGCCCCAATCTAGAGCCAGCTCTTTCCACTTTCATCTCTTCCATCTCCTCCTCTTGCAACAAATCCCTGCCCTAATGTCCTCTTTTGGGAGCTGCCCTCTGTGCCCGCTTATTTGCCATTCTCTCCACCCTCTTGCCCTTGCTGAGTTTCCCTTATTTTTGGAACTGTTTGTAGTGTGAGTGGCTCCTGGTAGCTCCCTTGTCCCTGCTGTGCTCAGTCCCTGAAAACTCACCCTCACAGGAAGCACTCTCCAGTGAGCTGCTGTCTTCCTTCATCATCTTCTCTCCAAATGTAGTTCCTCTGCTGTCTGTGCCTCTGAAAACTGAGGGCTGGGGTCAGGAGGTTTGCTTTTTGTAGTAAGATGTTGCCTTTCTTTCTGGTTGTTTAGGTGGCAGCTTTGAGTCCAGATCTACAAAGGCAGAGATTCACAGTCCACAGATAAGTAGAAAGTCAGCCTGTTCACTAGGGTGCAGGAAGAACTCCCTCATTCCTTTGTTGGCTCTTTCTCTCCTGCAGTCATCAGGTTAGGGTGAACCCTTCCTCCCAGCATCATGCTTCGATCATCATCATGATCATCATCATCACGGTCATCATTATCATAGGCTTTCCTTACTCACCAATCCGCATGAAGCAAGGGGAGCCACCCCCACTTGATCACTTGAGAGTATCCTTACCTGCACGTAACTCTTTGTTGGCTCAGGTTACATCAGACTTAGGGTCTTCAGGGATGCTCACCCCCAAGTTGGGGTGATTCCTCAGCCTTATGTTACCTACAGAGCATGAATGGTGATGATAATAGTAATATCTAAGATTTGTAAGTTGTTGTGTGTCAGATCCCATTCTAAGCACATTTACATATATTAACTCATTTAATTCTTGCTGCTTGATGGCATAGATACTATTATTATCCCCATATTATAAATGAATAAACTGAGGCACATAAATATTAAATAATCTGCCCAAAACAAGTAAATCTTTGAACTAGGACCAGAACTCAGGCAGTCTGGCTCCAGAATCTGGGCCGTTTGTTTTACCCTGATAAGGAGCTAGATAAGTGAAGGGCAGTAGACTGGTTGTCAAGAATGTTGTCCAGCCTATCTTATAGGGCAGAGTTTCCCTTAGCTGAGCTCAGGCATATCCACTTGGTCCCTCATAACCTAGACAGGTAAGATCTGTACCTTCTCTGGTCCTTCATCCTTCCAGGGAAGAACCAGATCCTGGCTTTACCTGACTGTCCTAGCAGATTCCTTCCAGAATTGTATCAGTGCCTTGATCTCCTCCTCTAGCTGCCTCTCCTGGTACTCTAGGGAACATGTGACCAGGCTCTATGGAATTAAAAGTGGTTTCAAGTGAAATAGATAGAGAAATGGGGCTCAGAACTTGCAAAGTAGGGCTGAAATGCAGGCCTAGAAGGAAAGAAGGGTCAACGGGCTCCCACTGGTGTATGACAGTGAGTAGGTGTGGATATCCTGAAGCTGAGGTAAACTCTCCACTTAACTCATGGGAAGGTCCTAGGCCTCATTTATGCTTCTAAATCAGTTCTCAACAAGGGGGTGCACTGCCCTCTAGGGGATATTTTGGGAATCTGTGGGGGTATTTTTTTTAGTTGTCACTGTGTGTGCGTGTGTGTGTGTGTGCGCGCGCGCGTGTGTGTGTGTTGGGCTGGGGAGTGGGGTGGTGATGGTGGTGGTGAAGGTTCCTGGTATTTACGAGCCAAGGATGCTAGACAATACTGCAACGACCAGGACAGTGCTGCACAAAAAAGAATTGTCCCACATCTCACGTGACTTTTAAAAGTCCCATTGGAGGCCAGGCGCGGTGGCTTACACCTGTAAGCCCAACACTTTGGGAAGCCGAGGCGGGCTGATCACCTGAGGTCAGGAGTTCGAGACCAGCCTGGCCAACATAGTGAAACCCCGTTTCTACTAAAAATACAAAAATTAGCCGGGCGTGGTTGTGGGTGCATGTAATTCCAGCTACTCGGGAGGCTGAGACAGGAGAATTGCTTGAACCTGGGAGGCAGAGGCTGCAGTGAGCCGAGATCATGCCACTGCACTCCAGCCTGGGCAACAGAGCAAGACTTTGTCTTTAAAAATAATAATAAATTAAAAATCCAAAAATTAGCTGGCCGTGCTTGTGTGCACCTGTAGTCCCAGACTCTCGGGACACTGAGGCAGGAGAATCGCTTGAACCAGGGAGGCGGAGGTTGCAGTGAGCTGAGATCGCACCACTGCACTCCAGCCTGGGTGACAGAATGAGACTCTATCTCAAAAAAAAAAAAAAAAAAGTCCCATTGGATATTAATGTAGGTAAATAAAGCCCGTTATAATTGGAAGGAGCCTAGAACACAACACCATTTTACATATAAATGCAAGGTATTTTTGTCATTGTTTCAGATCCTGAATTTCCAAGAAATACAAGTTATGTGTAGATTGAAGGGACATCATAATTTGTTTTGTTCAGAACTTTACCAAGAGTTGTTTGCCATTTCAGGAATCCATGTCATCAAGACAATGCTATTTGTGGTATTTGAGTCTCTAATACCAACCTATCAGTTTGTATGTGTTACTGTTGCATTCAGAGCAGGTTTTTGTTTTTTTGTTTGTTTGTTTTTGAGACTGTCTTGCTCTGCCTCCCAGGCTGGAGTGCCGTGGCAGCATCTTGGCTCACTACAGCCTCCATCTCCTGGGCTCAGTTGATCCTCCCGCCTCAGCCTCATGAGTAGCTGGGACTACAGGCCTGTGCCACCACACCCAGCTAGTTTTTGTATGTTTTGTAGAGAAGGGGGTATTGCCATATTGCCCAGGCTGGTCTTGAACTCCTGGGCTCAAGTGATCTGCCTAATAAAAATTAGCCGGGCATGGTGGCGCTTGCCTGTAGTCCCAGCTACTCATGAGGCTGCGGCAGAAGGATCGCTAGAGCCCAGGAGACCAAGGTTGCAGTGAGCCAAGATCGTGCCACTGCACTCCAGCCTGGGCAACAGAGTGAAACCATGCCTCAAATCAATCAATCAATCAATCAATCAATCAGTCAATCAATCTGACTTAAAATATCCTACATGACTCCAGAACACTTTTGAAGGAAAGAAGGTATTAATGAAGATTCTGAATCAGGTGTATTTATGGTAAATAACTTTTTTTCTCTAACATCATAATTTGACATTCAACGTTTCCCTTGATTCTCTAATAGTTATATATTATTACTCCTATTTTATAGATTAATAAGGATTCATAGGGAGAGACTAAATAACTTCCTTAAAACTTTAGGCCTTTCTGACTTCACAACTCATATTTTATTTTAGACCCCTAATGCTCCTCTGTTGGTCTCCTGAATTCAGAAATAAACTGCGTAGCTGGGTGTGGTGGTTGATGCCTATAATCTCAACACTTTGGGAGGCTGTGGCTGGAAGATTGCATGAGGCCAGGAGTTTGAAACCAGCCTGGACAACATAGTGAGACCTCATCTATACAAAAAATTAAAACTAAAAAATAATTTTTAAAAGGAAGAAATTGAGCCGGGCATGGTGGCTCATGTGTCTAATCCCAGCACTCTGGGAGGCCAAGGCGGGCGGATCACCTGAGGCCAGGAGACCAGCCTGACCTATATGGTGAAATCCTGTCTCTACTAAAAATACAAGAAAATTAGCCAGGCATGGTGGCACACAACTGTAGTCCCAGCTACTCAGGAGGCTAAAAATCTCTTGAATCTGGGAGGTGGAGGTTGCAGTGAGCCGAGACGGCGCCACTGTACTCCAGCCTGGTCAATGAAGTGAGACTCCATCTCAAAAATAAAAATAAAGTAAAATAAATATATAAGATTAAGAAAAAAGGAAGAAATTTACTCTGCTCAATATGTGACCCTGGGCCGGGCGCAGTTTATCATGCCTGTAATCGCAGTACTTTGGGAGGCCAAGTTGGGTGGATCACCTGCAGTCAGGAGTTCAAGACCAGCCTGGCCAACATGGTGAAACCCCATCCCTACTAAAAATACAAAAATCAGCTGGCTGTGGTGGCGCACACCTGTAATCCCAGCTACCTGGGAAGCTGAGGCAGGAGAATCGCTTGAACCCAAGAGGTGGAAGTTGCAGTGAGCCGAGATCTGCACTGCAATCTAGCCTGGGTGACAGAGCGAGACTCTGTCTCAAAAACAAACTATACACACACACACACACACATATATATATATGACCCTGACTTGTAGACCAGGGTGGCACACTCAGCTCCCTTAAACGAACTCAGCAGGAAAAGAAGATTAGAAGACGTCAGGTAACTATGGGGCCGTAGCTTCTCCTCATGAACTGGATGTTGTTTAACTCACCTAACCATAATATTGGGTGTACACAGCAGCATTTTTTTTTTTTTTTTTTGACAGAGTCTCACTCTGTCACCCAGGCTGGAGTGTAGTGGTGCATTTTTGGCTCACTGCAACCTCCACTGCCTGAGTTCAAGTTATTCTCCTGCCTCAGTCTCCCAAGTAGCTGGGATTACAGGTGCCTGCCACCACGCCCGGCTAATCTTTGTATTTTTATTAGAGATGGGGTTTCTCCATGTTGGCCAGGCTGATCTCGAACTCCTGACCTCAGGTGATCCACCCGCCTTGGCCTCCTAACGTGCTGGGATTATAGGCGTGAGCCACCGCACCCAGCTGCAGCATTTTTTTTTTTTTTTTTTTTTTTTTTTTCTGAAACAGGGTCTCACTCTGTGGACCAGGCTAGAGTGCACTCAGCTCACTGCAACCTCTGTCTACCAGGCTCAACTGATCCTCCAACCTCAGCCTCATGAGTAGCTGGGACTACAGGTGTGCACCACCACACCTGGCTAATTTTTGAATTTTTTGTAGAGATAGGGTTTTGCCACATTGCCCAAGCTGGTCTCAAACTCCTGGGCTCAAGTCACCCACATGCCTTTGCCTCCCAAAGGGCTGGGATTACAGGCATAAGACACTGTGCCCAGCCACAAAGCAGCAATTTATCATTAAATGGAAATGGTTATATGTGATGGTTAATTTTAAGTGTCAACTTGACTGGGCCACAAGGTGCCCAAATTTTGGTTCAACATTATTCTGGGTGTGTCTGTGAGGGTGTTTCTGGATGAGACTAACATTAGAATCAGTAATCTGAAGCAGATTATTCTCCCCATTATGGGTGAGCCTCATCCAATCTATGGAAGGTGTAAATAGAACAAAAGGCTGAATGAGAGAAAATTCATTCTTTCTGCCTGATGGTATGCAAACTGAGACATTGGTCTTCTCCTGCCTTTGGACTTGATTTGGAACTTATGCCATTAGCTTGCTGGTAGTCAGGCCTGCAGACTGCAGGTTTTGGAACTTCTCTGCAGATCTTGAGAATTCCCAGCCTCCAAAATCATGTGAGCCAATTTCTTATAATAAACATATATCTATGTCTATATTGGTTTATATTATAGATGAAGAGATATATGAATGGAACACAGAATGGATACAGACTGTGAAAAAATTTATGTTCCAGGTGACTGTCCACCAAAAGCATATTTTCCTGTTATCCCCAGTTGCTGCTCAATAAACCCTTGGATAAAGTGGCCATTTTGGCAGGCATGGAGCCTATGCATGAGCTCAACAACATAGAGTTTCCCTTACCAAGGCTGATCTAATTAATGCTACTGCTGAGTGCCTAATATGTCAAGAGCAGAAACGAACATTGAGTCCCTGATACACACTATTCTCTGAGGGGACCACCTTCCCACTTGATGCTTAATGGCAGGTTAATTACACTGGCCTTCGTCCATCATGGAGGGGGCAGAGGGTTTTTTGTTTTGTTTTGTTTTGTTTGAGACAGGATCTTGCTCTGTCACTCAGGCTGGAGTGCAGTGGCACAATCACAAAATTACAGCTCACTGCAACCTCTGTCTACTGGGCTGAAGCAATCCTCCCACCTCAGCCTCCCGAGTAGCTGAGATTACAGGCATGAACCACCACGTCCTGCCAAAATATACATTCTGAATATGGATTTGCTTTCTTTGTCCACAATGCATTTACCAGGACCACCATTTGTGGGCTCAAAACATGCCTTATCCATAGTCATGACATTCCCCATAGCATTGTATCTAATCAAGGAACTTCTTTCACAGCAAAGGAAGTACAGTAACGGGCTCAATGCTCAGGGAATTAAGTGATCTTACCACATTTCTCATCACCTGGAAGCAGATGCCTATTTAAAACATGGACTGACTTACTAAAGACTCACAGCAACACTTGGGAGACAATACCCTGAAACAATGGGGATTTATCTTACAAGGTGCAGTATGTGCTTTGAATGAGAGGCTGTTATATGGTAGTGTTTCCCCCATAGCCAGAATATATGAGTTCAGGAGTCAGCAAGTAGATGTGGGAATGGCTCTTCCACTGTTACACTAATAACCCACTCATTGAACTTTTGTTTCCCAGCAGCTTTGAACTCTGCTGGTTTGGAGGACTTTGTCTCCAAAGGAAGATTTTGTCCACCAGTGAACACAGCAATGGTTTCATTGACTTGGAAGACAAGAATGCCACCTGGCCATTTGGGGCTTTATATGACACTAAACAAAAAAGCCAAACAAACGGATTATAATAGTTCCCCCATCCACTTATTTATGGCTTCACTTCTCAAAGTTTCAGTTTCCCACAGCCAACTGTGGTCTGAAAATATTAAATGGAAAATCCCAGAAATAAACAATTCATGAATTTTAAATTGCATACTGTTCTGAGTAGCGTGATGAAATCTCACACTGCCCAAGATGTAATTATCCTTTGTTCAGCATATCCATGCTGTATACATTACCTGCCCTTTAGTCATTTAGTATCTATCTCAGTTATCAAATCAATTGTTCAAGTGCTTGTGTTCAAGTAACCCTCATTTTACTCAATAATGGCCCCAAAGTGCAGGAGTAGTGATGTTGGCATACTGTTATAATTGTTTTCTATTATTTGTAGTTATCGATGTTAATCTCTTACTGTGCCTAACTGGTAAATTAAACTTTATCACAGGCCAGATGCAGTGGCCCATGCCTGTAATCTCAGTACTTTGGGAGGCCGAGGTGGGAGGATCACCTGAGGTAAGGAGTTTGAGATCAGCCTGGACAATATGGTGAAACCCCGTCTCTACCAAAAATACAAAAAATTAGCCAGGTGTGGTGGCACACACCTGTAATCCCAGCTACTTGGGAGGCTGAGGCAGGAGAATCACTTGAACCAGGAAGGCAGAGTTTTCGGTGAACCAAGATTGTGCCACTGCATTCCAGCCTGGGCAACAGAGCTAGACTCCAACTCAAAAAAACAAAAACAAAAACAACAAAAAAAATTTATCATAGATATTTATGTATAGGAAAAAACATAGTATATATAGGGTTCAGTACCATCCCTGGTTTCAGGCATCCAGGAAGTTCTCGGAATGCATCCCCCACAGATAAAGGAGGGCTACTATATTCCGCTGGCTGATGTGACTGATCCTGATTACATAGGGGAAATTGAATTGCTGCACAGTGGGGACAAGGAAAGTTATTTCCAGAACCCAGAGAATTCTCTGGGAGTACCACTTAGTACTTCCTAGTCCAATAGTAAAGGTTAATGGACAAATACAGCAACCGAAAAAAAAAAGGCAAGATAATTGAGAACTCAGACCTTGAGCGAGAAATGGAAGTTTGGGTCCCTGCATGGTGAAGAACTCTGACCATCTGAGGTTCTGAGTGAGAGTGGGGAAATACAGAATGAGTAGAAGAAGTGGAATATGGCTTTTGATCCAATTATGGAAATGAGGACTGAATGTAGGAAGTTGGCCTATTTTCTATTTGCTTATTATGATAGATATGTGTTTATGTTAGCCATTTATTCATCTCTCTTCTCTTCTTTTTATATTATTAGATGAGTTACTGGAAGTGAACTTTACAATATAGTCTACATCATAGAATATTTGGTGGGACTATGACTGAATTAACGTAATCAGGGATGAATACAATCACCGTTGGCCTATTTGAAGAACCGTGAAAAGCTGTGTGTGTGTAGTCTGCCCATGCCTTTCCTTCTCCAACCTTACTTCTACACATGAATATTTGTCCAACAATTTCTCAGATGTTTTAAGGCAGGGTAGCAAACTCATAAGGCAGGTAAGGAAATGAGGGAAGTGAGGATTCAGACCCCATCTAAAGGGGAAAAACAATATTCAGTTCAAAGTTATTGTTGTCTGGTGACAATCAATTGTAGCATTATTTGAATAAACAAACATATAGGACAAACAAAAGATGTTTTCCATTTGTTGCACTCTCTGATTTAAAGTTAATTTGTTGGTCAAGTGCAGTGGTTCACGCCTGTAATCTCAGCACTTTGGGAGGCCGAGGTGGGCGGATCACTTAAACCCAGGAATTTGAGACCAGTCTTGCCAACATGGTGAAACCCCATCTCTACTAAAAATAAAAAAATTAACCGAGTGTGGTGGTGCATGCCTGTAGTCCCAGCTATTCGGGAGGCTGAGGCAAGAGAATCACTTGAACCCCAGAGGTGGAGTTTGCAGTGAGCTGAGATCGTGCTACTGCACTCCAGCCTGGGTGACACAGTGAGACTATCTCAAAAGAAAAAAGAAAAAAAGAAAAGAAAGTTAACATACATTTCTCAAAGAGGTAGGAGAAAAATCAGGATAGTGTGTTTCAGGGAAGTCAAGAGATAAAGTGTTGGCCGGGTACAGTGGCTCACGCCTGTAATCCCAGCACTTTGGGAGGCTGAGGTGGCCGGATCATGAGGGCAGGAGTTCAAGACCAGCCTGGACAACATGGCGAACCCCATCTCCACTAAAAATACAAAAATCAGCCTAGTGTGGTGGTGGGTGCCTGTAATCCCAGCTACTCAGGAAGCTGAGGCAGGAGAGTCGCTTGAACCCTGGAGGCAGAGGTTGCAGTAAGCCAAGATCGCGCCACTGCACTCCAGCTTGGTGACAGGGTGAGACTCCGTCTCAAAAAAAAAAAAAAAAAAAAAAATGAGAGAAAGTGTTAACAGAAAGAGGAAGTGGCTGGTAATGTTGAATACCGCTGAGAGGATGAGGAAGACAACAGTGACCACTGAATCTGCAAAATAAGCATCATGAATGCCCTTTGAAACAAGCAGTTTTAATGGAGTGATGAGGATAGAGACATGATTGAAGCGGGTTGAAGAGAGAACGGGAGGTATTAAAGATAGTATCCTAGACTTGTTCAAGGAGTTTTGCTATAAAGGGAAGCAGAGAAATGGGGCAGTATCTGGAGGTAGATATTTCGGAGATATTAAGAAGTGTGTAGAGGCCAGGCGCAGTGGCTTACGCCTGTAATCCCAGCACTTTGGGAGGCCGAGGCAGGCGGATCATGAGGTCAAGAGATCGAGACTATCCTGGCCAACGTGGTTAAACCCTGTCTCTACTAAAAATACAAAAAAATTAGCTGGGCGTGATGGCGCGCACCTGTAATCTCAGTTACTCAGGAGGCTGAGGCAGGAGAATTGCTTGAATCTGGGAGATGGAGGTTGCAGTGAGCCAATATCTCACCACTGTACTTCAGCCTGGTGACAGAGCAAGACTCCATCTCAAAAAAGAAAGAAAAAGAAATGTGTAGAAAGACATTTCATATGTCTTATGTTTTATACATCATCACCAGTTGCCTTTCGCCTTTGTTTATAATGTATTCTGCCATTAAAGAGGTTGAACTAGGTTGGGTGTGGTGGCTCATGCCTGTAATCCCAGCATTTTGGGAGGCCGAGGCGGGAGGATCATTTGAAGTCAGGAGTTTGAGACCAGCCTGCCCAACATGACAAAACCCCATCTGCACTAAAAATACAAAAATTAGCTGGGCGTGACGGTGGACACCCGTAATCCCAGCAACACGGGAGGCTGAGGCAGGAGAATCACTTGAAACCAGGAGGCAAAGGTTGCAGTGAGCCAAGATTGTGCCACTGCACTCCAGCCTGGGTGACAGAGCGAGATTCCATCTCAAAAAAATAAACAACAACAACAACAAAAACCAAAAAGAGAGAGATTGAATTTTTTTTTTAAATGTAGTCAACTTTGTTCTCCTTAACCCACAAAACAGAGTTTTTGCTTGTACAAGCATCACTAGTTACAGTCTCGCGCAGGCCTCTGCTGGGGTGGGGCAGTTAGTCAGAGGCCAGAACTCCTGCAGGGTCTCTTTAAAATGCTAACCCCCGGGTTAAAAGACTCCGGCAAGGGTGGTGCTGGAGCTGGCAGGGTCCCCACCCTGAAGAGCAGGAGGAGCCGCCTGCTCTTCTAGGAGGGCACTGGGCGCAGGCCACAGTGCCCAGGAATTATGAGGCAGCGGCTACTATATACAGTGCCACATCTTCAGGGCCCGCAGCCTCAGGAGGTTGAACTTTTTATCACCTTCTTTTATGATTTCTGGATTTCCTGTGTTGCCTAAAGACCTTTCCCATTTGGAGATTAAACAAATATTTTTATTTCCTTCTAATATTTGTCTTTTTAAAAATTTTATTTTATTTTTGTGTAGGATGTGAGGGAAAAAAAATGTTACTTTGTTTTCTTCCAGGCATATAAGTCAATTGTGCCAATGCCAATATATATATATATTAAATAATCCATTCATTTACCACTAAACTGAAATGCTTTTTTTTGTTTGTTTGTTTGTTTGTTTGTTTTTTTTTTTTTGAGACAAGATCTTGCTCTATCACCCCGGCTGAAGCACAGTGGTGCGATTTCGGCTCGCTGCAACCTCCACCTCCTGGGCTCAAGCAAGCCTCCTGCCTCAGCGTCCCGAGTAGCTGAGACTACAGGCACGCACCACCACGGCTGGCTAATTTTTTTTTTTTTTTTGAAACGGAGTCTTGCTCTGTTGCCCAGGCTGGAGTGCAGTGGCGCGATCTCGACTCACTGCAAGCTCCGCCTCCCAGGTTCAGCCATTCTCCTCCTAGCTCAGCCTCCAGAGTAGCTGGGACTACAGGCGACCGCCACCACGCCTGGCTAATTCTTTTCTTATTTTTTAGTAGAGACGGAGTTTCACCGTGTTAGCCAGGATGGTCTTAATCTCCTGACTTCGTGATCCGCCCGCCTGGACCTCCCAAAGTGCTGGGATTACAGGGCTGAGCCACCGCGCCCGACCACGAGTGGCTAATTTTTGTATTTTTTGTAGAGATGGCAGTTTCAGCATTTTGCCCAGACTGGTCTCGAACTCCTGGACTCAAGCAATTCACCTGCCTTGGCCTCCCAAACTGCTGGGATTACAGGCGTGAGCCAATGTGCCCAGCTGACAAAGGTTTTTAAAGGCAAAATGAGGAGGCTCACATACTTGTTTTGAAATATTAATAATTATCCTTTGCTACAATAATCAATAAAGACAATGCCCGTTGGAGAGTTGACAGACAGTTGTTAGGCAGATGTCCTTGTAGATGTAATTTTTGTGTAAGGTTGTGAACAACCTTTGGGGCAAGGTTGCAGTTTTTCCATTTTTTTTTTTTTTTTTTTTTTTGTTGTTCGTTTAATTTCAACTTTTATTTTAGATTCAGGGGGTACATCATGAACAGGTTTGTTACATTGGTATACTGTGTGATGCTGAGGTTTGGGGTACAAATTATGCCATCACCACGTAGTGAACACAGTACCCAATAAGTAGTTTTTCAGCCCTTCCCTCCTCTTTCTTTCCCCTCAAATAGGCCCCAGTGTCTATTGTTCCCATGTCCATATGTAACTGATCCTTAGCTCTCACTTGTGAGAACATGCAAAGATAAAGAAAAAAATTTGGCTGCAATATAGTAGGCAAAATTCATTTGCAAGGAGATCAGAAAGCCATTTGATTATAGCCTAATCCAAATAGATTTATCATTTAATTTAATAATTAAATGGGGGAAAGGGAATATTTCAAAAACGTTTAATGTTTATTTCTCATAGAATTAAAAAAAAAATTATTTCTGGCCAGGCGTGGTGGCTCACGCCTGTAATCCCAGCACTTTGGGAGGCCAAGACAGATGGATCACCTGAGGCCAGGGGTTTGAGACTAGCCTGGCCAACATAGCGAAACCCCATTTCTACTAAAAATACAAAAGTTAGTTAGGCTTGGTGGATGCCTGTAATCCCAGATACTCGGGAGGCTAAGGCAGGAGAATCGCTTGAACCCGGGAGGTGGAGGTTGCAGTGAGCTGAAATCGCATCATCGCACTTCAGCCTGGGCAATAAGACCAAAATTCAGTCTCAAAAAAAAAAAAAAAAATTATTTCCATAGGTTTTTGGGGTACAGGTAGTGTTTGGTTACATGAGTAAGTTCTTTAGTGGTTATTTGTGAGATTTTGGTGCACCCATCACCTGAGCAGTATACACTGAACCTAATTTGTAGTTTTTCTATCCCTCATCACCCCCACCCACTCTTTCCCCTGAGTCCCCATTTTGCATTCTTTTGTCATAGCTTTTGTTATCAAGTATTTATACATAAGAACCTGTTTCTTCATAGCTCTTTCTGGCTCTGTTTGTCAGGGTTCTCTTTTGTTTTGTTTTGTTTTTTTGTTTGTTGGTTTTTTGTTTTTTATTTTAGACAGAGTCTTGCTCTGTTGCCCAGGCTAGAGTGCAGTGGCATGACTTCGGCTCACTGCAGCCTCCACCTCCCATGTTCAAGCGATTCTTCTGCTTCAGCATCCTGAGTAGCTGGGATTACAGGCGAGCACCACTATGCCTGGCTAATGTTTTGTATTTTTAGTAGAATGGAGTTTCACCCTGTTGGTCAGGCTGGTCTTGAACTCTTGACCTCAAGTGATCCACCCACCTTGGCTCCCAAAGTGCTGGGATTACAGGCATGAGCCACTGCGCTTGGCCCTGTTTTTCTTTTTTAACTCGAGTGTCTCCATTTTGATTCTGACAACTTTCACATATTGCTACTTAATAAAAATTATAATTTTTTTCATACAGGTTATGTACCTTTCTTGTTAATTTTTGTTTCTGTTCTTTTTACTGTCATCAGTGGGCTTCCCCCTTATTTTCATTTCTAGCTATAGACTGAAATTAATTTAATTTGTAATCACACCACCAGATTGACTTCTTAGTTCAATACTTGTCTAGTTGTATCTTATGGATTTCCTAGAAACACAATTACATTATCTGCAAATAAAGATAAGTTTCTCATCTATGTATACAGGTTGTTCCTCGTTCTTGGTTTATTACACTAGCTAAATTCTTCAAATATAATATTGAATATTATTAGTGATAATGTACATACTGTCTTCTGTTTTAATGACAATGGCTGCAATGTTTCATATTTAATATGCTTTTTAAATGATTTTTGAAAAAAATTATGTTTATTTCTATTCCTATTTTACTTAGAATATTTTGTAGGAATAGCTACTAAAAAACAATTGCTTTTTTTTTTTTACATCTCCTCTTGATAGAATTACGTTTTTCCCCATGGTTTTTTTTTTTTTTTTTGAGACGGAGTCTCGCTCTGTCGTCCAGGCTGGAGTGCAGTGGCCGGATCTTGGCTCACTTTAAGCTCCACCTCCTGGGTTTACGAGCCTGTAATCCCAGCACTTTGGGAGGCCGAGATGGGCGGATCATGAGGTCAGGAGATCAAGACCATCCTGGCTAACATGGTGAAACCCCGTCTCTACTAAAAAATACAAAAATCTAGCCGGGCGAGGTGGCAGGCGCCTGTAGTCCCAGCTACTCGGGAGGCTGAGGCAGGAGAATGGCATAATCCCCATGTTAATATAACATTCTGTTAGTAGATTTCCTAACACTGAACTATTCTTTCATTCCCAGAATACATTCTGAACTGTTTTATTAACTCATTGTGGAATTCTCTTTTGCAAATATTTTATTTAGACTTTTTATATGTATATTCATAAATTGGGTTATAATCTTGGGTTTTTTTCATGGTTAACACTGAAAAAGGCTGTAAATTATTCTTAAAGTGCTCACATGCTTGGGCAACATTATTGCTATTATTAACAATACACTGAGGATTGTGAATGATTTATTTCAAAGTAATAATCAGATGGGATTCAAAGTTTCCCATATAACAATGTGATTTCCCTTTACCTGAATCATTATTCTAGACTTTAGTTAATGCTTTACTGCAGAGGAAAGAAAGGGGGGATGTGGCTTACTTTGTTGAGGATTGTGAAAAATGGGCAGAGTCCTGGAAAAATCCACATTAAGTGTGCAATGCTTGTGAAAATGCCTAATGCAAAGCTTGCAAAATGTTGTCCCAGGGTACCAGGATTCTTGATGGAATAATAAATATTAAAATAATTGGGTAAACTGAGCTAGCAAAATGCAGGTGGTTGATAAATTTTAGAACAAAAGTGTAATTAAATGAGAAGCTTTGAGCTATACTCTAGTTCATAAGTAGCATAATGTTTCATTTGACTCTCTCTCTCTCTCTTTTTTTTTTAATGAGACATAGTCTCGCTGTGTTGTTCAGGCTGGAGTGCAGTGGCATGATCTCGGCTCACTGCAACCTCTGCCTCCCTGGTTCAAGCAATTCTCGTGCCCTAGCTGCCCAAGTAGATGGGATTAGAAGGTGTGCACCACCATGCCCGGCTAATTTTTGTATTGTTAGTGGAGACATTTAGAGAGGTGTTTAGCCAAGTTGGTCAGGCTGGCCTCAACCTCCTGGCCTGAAGTCATCTGCCGGCCTCAGCCTCCCAAAGTGCTGGGATTACAGGCGTGAGCCACCGCATCCAACCTCATTTGACTCTCCTGACAGCCTGGGATGTTTAAGCAAGGAACCCAGCTGCAACTATCTAATGAATAATGGACAGTTTAGCATCTTAACTAATAAGGAATCTTGGGCTTAAGATATTCCCAACTTTATTAGTAGGTTGTGACTAAGTTTCCTCTCCCACTTCCCCCCAACAAAAGGCTATATACAATCTATTAGCTTTTATATTTAAATGAAGGAAGATTGATTTTTTTAAAGACATTGAAGACACCCCTCAAACAAATGGAAGCACTCTGGGTTTTGGTAGAGCTGGTGTTAATCATATCTTTAGCTTCTTAACAAGGGGAAGAAATTACTTGTGGGCATTTTGGGTTTTCTTGTGCCATCGGTAATTCCCAGGGGAAAATGATACATATATGTTTTTCCACAATCAGTTCAGGATACCAGGATATTAATGGTATACCTAAATTGACACACCAACAAACTAGCTAATGAGGTATTAACAGTATACCTATTAATAGGTAAAAAGAGGTAAAATCATGTACCAACAAAACAAAGCAGTGTTTGTTCAGAGAGGTGAATGGGATTTGTGCTAATTTGTAAAGTGTACTACCTTAGGCAAGCACTAGAAACAAATATTAAACACCTTAATATTTAGTTGTATATCAACTTACAGTTTACAAAGTTTTCCATACACAGGATTTCATTTGATTATTACAAAATCCCTAGGAATTAAGCAGGGCAGATATCATTATCTCAGTTGTTTACAAGTACATAAATAAGCTTACCAAAGTCAGGTAACTGTCCTGGGGATCACACAGCTAGAGAGTGGCTGGGATGTTTTAAAATTCAGATCTTGGTGAAGACAGCTTCTGTGTTTTAACTCATGTAAAAGCAGAGACTGACAGAGTTTACAATGTAGTATAGTCTCACTGATACTGAAGGTATGAATGTGTCTTGTGAGGCTATTTCAGAGTTCTTTCTAGTATACCATATAAGCCCACCCCCAAAAAACAAACTCAACAACCGAAGCCAAGTATGGAAGGTTGGGGATGGGATAAGGGGCAGGAATTATTCCCAGGAGAACTAGGAAATTGTAGACGAGGCAGCAGCTTCTGGAAATGTCAGTGTTTATTAAACATTTAAGGACATTTGGAGGTTTGAGAAGAAATATACAGAGTGTAGAAAAATCCTAAGAATCCCCTGTGGCTGGAATACAGCCTCTTCCTCCCCTCCAACCATTTGTTTTTCCTGCTTTTTGTTTGGTTGTTTAAAAAACATTTCTTAAGGCTCATTTTCTCCCTCCTCCACTCCCTGATCTATGAGGATCCATTTTCTCTCTCTCTCTCTTTCCTCAAGACCTGGAGTCCCAGAACAGTGCTCCAAAGTGGTCAGGGGGCACCAATGCTATACCGAAGTGTGAGGATGAGGGGCCCCTCTGCTTGGGCTGACTCTTCATTAAGGACTTAAGGGGGGTGACAAATTGCAAAAGCCACATGACGTCATTTGTCCTCAGTCATGGGTGTAAGGGCAGAGGATGAGCACAGGTCAACAAACAAAGAATGGATTAAAAAATAAAAAATAATAACCTAAATAAACCCTGAAGGAGAGTCTGATCTGAGTGCTCTGGGTATTAGCTGGGGGGGACAGAGTATGGAGCTGGGCCACCTGGTAGAGGGAAGGGAGGGACAGGAAACAGCCAGGGGGACAGGCTGGGGGATGCAGGAGATGGGAATGCCAGGTGGCTTGGACTTGAGGCAGAGGGTATCAAGGTGCCTTTCTTCTCGGTGCCCACACGGACAAGCACCAAACACACAGCTCCTGGGGCAGGTGAGGGGTAGGATTAGCTCCTGGGCTCCCAGAAAGCCAGGGGTGAAGGTGGGGGAGAATACAATTGCCTGGGGAATGAATTCTGGAATGAAACTTACATCTCAAAGGGAGGTGAGGGCAGGGCAGGGCGGGGGAGCAAGGAGGGAAAGCACCTAGACCGGGGTAAGAGGAGCCTAGGTCCCCCTGCTCTGGCAGGGCCTGGGGTGGGGGGTGGCGATCACTTGTCCGAGTCCAGGCCCATCATGTTCTTGAGGGCGTTTTTGAGGCTGGTTCTGCTGGGGGACTTGACAGCAGGCCGGAGCTCCGAGCTCTGCTCATCCTTTCGTAGCTCCATCTCGATGACCACCACCTTTGAGCCTTTGGCGGACTCCACCCCTAACCCCCGATCCCCCGCCCGGCCCGCTAACCGCTATTTCTTATCCTTGCGAGACTCCCCCAGCCCCTTGGCCTTCTTCTCACTGGCAGCTTTGGTGCTTCTGCTGTGGTCTAGCATGGCATACAGCACTGGCGTCTGGGGGAGGGGCGCACACATCAGTCACCGAGCGATTGGGGCTTGACTGTTCCCACCCCACCCCTCACTGCTGCCCGGCGGCTCCCAGGTTTCTCCTTCCCATCTTGTCGAGGCCCCAAGTCCCACTAACCTGCCGCCCGCGCTTCGACGAGTCCTTTGCTGGCTTGTGCAATTTCCCCTTCTCCATGGCACTGCAAGAAGACAGACTGCTATACGTTTGGCCTCGCCGGAATCCCTTGCACCGCGGACACAGCTTCCTCTTTCCCTTGGCCCTCCCACTCACTGGAGTAGTCTCAGCCCAGAGCGGGGAGCGTGGGGAGAGTGGGAGCGGAGCTAGGCTCCGCCCCTTACCTGAGCCTCCTCTGCAGGGCCGCCTGCCTGCGTAGCCAGCAGTACCGAACCACGTAGAAAACCAGCAACAGCAACAGCACCACCCCGAGGACACCCCCGATCACAGCTCCCAGAACCACCCCGTACCTAGTTGGCACTAGGAGGGGTGAGAAAAGAAATGGGAGAATGAGCAGGGCCCTGTATCTGTGGATCCTAGTCCGCGTCTATGCCCTGCATTGAGGATGTAGGACTCCCAGCCAAAACTGCCTTCTGCCCACGCTCCCAGAGCCTGAATGAAGGTCCTTAGGGCGGGCTTTTTGCCTCTTCCCCCAACCTGTCAGTCCTCCCTGATCCCCTCCCAAACTGCTTCCCATACCCTTGTCCCCATCCCCTCTCACACCTTTTTCAAAGACATACAGCGTGACCTGAGAGGTCTTGCCCACTATGTCTGGAGGGTTTTTGACGTCACAAGTGAACGTGCCATTGTCACTGTAGTCTAAGTTGTGTATGACAATGGAGCCATCCTTCCAGCGAGGGTCCCCTACCCACTGGATGCGCTCTTTGAAGGTCCCCACCTCGTCAATGTAGGGTTGTCCCTTGGCATAGTGGAAGATCTATGAGGAATGAGGGGAAGCATGTGAGAGGACCCTAATGAGAACACAGCTGTCAAAGCTTAGCTCCATAATTTGTTACAGAAAGGGAGGGGAAAAAAAAAAAAAAAAGCTTCGCTTCAGCCTCAGGGTAAGGGATCTTGCGCTGGAAAGGGTAGTGCTGGGGAAGGGAGGACAATGTAGTCAGGGTGACAAAGATTGCTATTTACCTTGCCAAATTTGGGGTTATGGCTCAAAAAGGATTTCCCCCTCCTTAGCCCAAGTTATCTTTTTTGTTGCTCTTTGAAGTACTTTGTTTTCCAACCCCAGGATTCCCCCAGGCACTCACCGAAATGGCATCTCTGCCCCCTTCAGGCTGGTAGCGCCAGGTGAAGGAGATGTCATCTGAGACCCACTCGCTGGACCAGAAGGAGCAGTGCAGGGTCACCCGGGAGCCCACAGCACCATGGACCTCCCTGTCGGTGTAAACCACGATGGCCTGGGCCGGGGACAGCACTGCAAGCACAAAGTGGGGAATCAGAGGCACTTATGGGCCCAGTAAGGGATACAGAGGAAGTGAAATCAGTAGGAAATCAAGGGCCAAGTCACAGGTCAGAGGCCAATTTGGAAAAGAAACAACAAATTCTGAGCCCCAAGTCTCTGGGGACTAACTGAACAGATGATCATAAATGCTGTATCTGTCAAGCTCTCTTCAGCATGTCTGTAGAGATGAAATCAGCAGTAACAGAATTCTCTTGAGGACTTCCAGAGATTGGGTTCTGTCTCCAAGTCTCACTTCTTCTTTGGGTCAGTATCTAACTCTTAAGCTATCCTTTACATGCAGTGTTCTAAATTTTTAAAATTTATTATAAATTATACAGGTAATACATATTGTGTTCTTCTTATAAACTATTCAAGCAATAGAAATAAAAACAAAAGTCTCCTTTGACACTCAGCCCAATAAATTCTTTTCCTGTATTCCCTTCCAAGATGTAACAAGTTATCCCTTTAATATGAAACAAACTCAGTATAAACTCAATAAACTCAAGATATACATGTACTTACAACAAATAGTTTTGTTTTGTGGATTTTTTTTTTACGTACATATTGCATTGTATTCTAGTGTTTTTTTGCTTAAGAACTTATGTATCTGGAGGAGCTTTCCCTGTTGATTCATAGATATCAATCTTATTTTAACAGCTGCATTGGATTTTGCAATACAGCAAACTCAAACTTCTTGCAGAAAAAAATGAAGGTAACTAGAAAATATAAGTCTTCTTCCTGGGTACAACAGTCCTCATTGCTGAATCCCTGGTTGCCATACAGCTTGCTCTTGACTGGGAAGTCAGGAAGGGAAGAACCTCATACCCTCTCAGCTGGGTGCAGAGCAAGACCCCAAGCCTACAGCTCAGATGACTCTACATGTGAGCCCTCTGTGGTTCAACCGTCCTCACCTTCCTCTTGTCCATTCTGGCCCAGTGCCACCCCCAAGACTTACCCACACAAGGAAGGTCATTCCAGAGAGACTATGTGTGTGGGCTGGCCCCAGGGAGGGGCAACTGTAGACCTTTTTGTTCTACAGGAGGGGGAGGTGGCAACCAAACAAAGTCCCATTGTCTGACCAACTTGGGGGGCCCATGCCACCCCTACTTCCACCCCAATTGTCCTGAATCTCTCACCTTAGCATGCAATACCATGTACTTACTTCCTGGAACTTCCACCTTAGAACCTTCTTGGGAATCCCCCTTGTGTAACAAGGGAGATAATTCACTGGCTATAACTTCTATTCCTCCTGTTACAATATCAGCCACTGCCCTTCTCAGCTCTGCTCAATGGTTCTATGAGTGGAACAAGTGTTGCGACAGAACTCTCCCTCTTCCTTATACACCAATATTCCTTCCCCCTATTTCCCTCACTATGCCCTTCTCCAATTCTCTATCTTTAACATTTTCTCAGGGTACCCCCAAATAGCCCAGTACAACCCAGAAAAGTCTAGGGCTCAAGCAGCTGACAGCAGAGAACTGTGGGCATCCTGGCCAGCCCCCTTTCCCTTGATGTCCTCCCCACCACCCCCACTTGCCTATGGCTCACTCATTGCACTAGGATTCAGGGCAGTTCAGAGAAGGGAAGGGGCCATTCCAATAATCCTGCTTTGACCTCTTGCTCACCCAACATCTGCCAGGGGCAAGGAAAGGGCTGGTCAGCTTATGAAGGAAGACAGCTTTAGAGGGATAAGTTTCCAGAATCTCGTAGAACCTCGCTCCATTCACCCACACAACAGGTGAGGAGCCACAAAGAGACAAAAAGTCTGAGGAGCTGAGACCACAAACCTGGGCTCCTTACTTAGATCACGCTCTCTTTTTTCTTCTGGGAAACTAAGGTTAAGGCACCTCCTGTACTGCTAGGGGACGAGTGGGAATCAAACCCAGGTGATGTTTGAGCCTGTTCCTTTACGCAATCTAACACTGCTTTCCAACAGGCTCTTAGCATGGCTCTGGGGGCATGCTACTATTTCCAACCTGGGTCCAGCCATGCCCACCACTCAGGGAAGCTTGCTACACTCTCTTTTACCCTTTCTCTTCAAATAAAACCTCTACTGCCTCCCTCTAAATGCATATTTTTTCTTGTTTTTCATATATATATATATATGAAAGGCCTCCCAAAGTGCTGGGATTACAGGCGTGAGCCACTGTGCCCGGCCAGCCGCATATTTTTTCTTTCTGAATATAATGTCACCTTCCTGCTCCTGCTTGCTCTTCCTTTGGTTGCAGTGGGGAGTGCAGCAAAGGCAGTGGGGATTGCTGAGAGACACCTGAGTCCCAAGGCTCCCAGAGTAGGGTGGCTCCACTTACCCAAAGAAGAGAAGAGCAGCACAGCCAGGATAGGGCTGGGGCTGGATGAGGGAGCCCCAGGAGCCATAGCTGGGGCAGGGGCAGGGGCCCGGAGCATCTGTGGGGTTGAGAAAGTGGGGGACCAGAAACTGAACGAGGGGTTCCTGGAACCTGCTTAAAATCCCCTAGAGCCCCAGGATGAGGGGGCTGTCCTCAGCGAGTAACCAATTGCAGCCTGGCATGTGCAGTTGAGAGGTGGTGGGGAGGGGGACAGAGTGCAGGAAGCAGAAGGGGCATTGTATAGTATGGGTGGAGGGGTGGGGGTACACATACCACCCCATACACAGAGGGCTTTGTGTCCACTGGCCTCCCCCTGCCCCAGGCTGGAATGTTGCAGGGGGCGGGGGGGAGTGGTGAGGGAGAGGGACAAAAACAGGGACACAGACACACTTCTCTGAGGGATAGATAGGGAACCTCAATTTAAAGGCCATTAAAAGGGATTCCTCCTCAGTCTCCTTGCCTGAGAGGTGCTGAAACTCAGAGCCCTAGGAACTAGAGACAGGTTTTCCTGAGAGAACTCTGAAAATAGGATATCCTTTGTTATCTCCACTACTGTGGGCTGCATTATAGACTTCTTGAGATGACCAAGTCCTATGGGAGTTTTATTCCTCGCACCTCCCTGCATCCTGTGCGATTCTTCCCAGATAGACGTTTTTCTCCACTGGACTATTTCCAGGCAAGAAGCCCCTGACCTTTCCCTCTTTGTCAAGAAGTCCTTCAGTGCTTCATGCTGCTGTTGAAGTCCATTTCAGTTTATTTCAAGGCTACAAAATTGTGTTGAGTGCCAGCAATATGTAAAGTATGATAATGCAGGTAATAGACAGAGGAATAAAAATTAAGTCCTTCCCGCAAGGAGTTGAAAATTTGGTTTGGGGAGGTGGAGGTGGGAGGATCAGAGGACAAACCCATCAACAGTCAACTATAATAAGCCATGATACTTCCATTAGTAATGAACAAAATGCTGGGAATACAAAAGAGGAGTGCACACAACTGCAACATCAGGAAGACTGAGTAAGTTATATGAGATATTAAAGACAAAATAAACTTTATTTAATAAATGAAGTTTATGTCAGGCACAGTGACTGACACCTGCAATCTCAGCACTTGCATATTGGTACGCTTATGCAGGAGGATCACTTGAGTTTGAGGAGTTTGAGACCTGTCTGTGTGACATAGGAGTTTGAGACCTGTCTGGGTGACATAGCAAGACCTCGCCTCTACTAAAATTTTTTTAAAAATCAGCTGGGCATGTTGTCACATGCTTGTAGTCCCAGCTACTTGGGAGGCTGAGGCAGGAAGATCGCTTGAACCTGGGAAATCAAAGCTGCAGCAAGCTATGACTGCGCCACTGCTTTCCACCCTGGGCTACAGAATGAAACTCTGTCTCAAAAACAAATAAATAAGTAAATAGTCAAACAAATAAATAGTTCAGAGGGAAGAATAGTTGTGTCTAGGAGACAATGTTAGATATGAACCAGTCTTGAAGGATGACTATCATTTTGGAAAGGGAGATGGGGAGGTTACCAGAAGATAGAACAGCAAAAGCAAGGACAAAGAGGTGAGAGAGACAGAGAGAAAGTGAGAGAATGTGTGTGTGTGTGTTTGTGTGTGTGTGTGTTTGTGTATGTGTGTGTATACAAGATGTAGGTTTCTGAAGTGTTGGATACATTCAGGGCAGATCTTGTGCCATCCACTTTGACTTGATTTGGGGAAACTTGAAGTGGCATAGTCGGAAATGAGACCAGACAGGAAAGTTGAAGTCAATTTGTGAAAGGCCTTAAATGACAGGTGAAAGAAGGTGAATTCAATTTGGCACATCATGAGAATCTAAAGGTGTTGGGATGGAGTTAGCAATGGGGATGTCTACATAACCAGAGCTGAGGTTTTTTTGTTTGTTGAGGCAGTCTCGCTCTGTTGCCTAGGCTGGAATGCAGTGGCATGATCATGGCTCACCGCAGCCTTGACCTCTGAGGCTCAAGCAATTGTCCTACCTCAGCTTTCCAAGTAACTGGGAATTACAGGCACATGCCAGCATGCTGGGCTAGTTTAGAAAATTTTTTTTTTTTTTCCCAGAGGCAAGGTCTTGCTCTGTGGCTCAGGCTGTAGTGCAGTGGTGAGCTATGGTCATAGCTCACGGCAGCCTCAACCTCTCAGGTTCAAGCGATCCTCCTGCTTCAGCCTCCAGATTAGCTGAGCGACAGGCAGGCACCACCACAGCCAGCTAATTTTTCAATTTTTTGTAGAGATGGGGATCTCACTATGTTGCTCAGGTTGGCCTTGAACTCCTATACTCAAGTGATCCTCCTGCCTTGGTTTCCCTAAGTACTGGGATTACAGGTGTGAATCACCGTGCCTGACCTCTAGAAGTTAATTTAAGTGGGGTGGTCATTGTTATTCCTGCTATGAGACCACTGCAGGCTCACCCAGTGAAGGCCAGTGTCCTGGTACCTTCCTGGCATCTCATTAGACTACAGTCCTGGTGGGTTTGGTCAATAGTATTAGATTTGGGTTATGGAGTTCTAAATATGGGATTGCTTATGAAGTCCATAGGCAAAATCATCATCATTGACAAATGTTTACAGGGTGTTGTAGTCAACATTTCTATAAAACAGCAATTCAAAGTACAAAAAAAGAAAAAAAACCAAAAACCCAAAACTCTCCCCTCCAAAATTTCCACCTAACTCCACCTCCCAACTGTAAGTCATCATTTTCTCCTTACTTAACCACTCCTTTTATCTATACCCTTTTCAAGGGGTTGTTGCTACTTTCTTTGTTGCATTTCTTTATTGATCCTGCTAAGACTATAACCTTCTTGGGGATAAGACAAACATCTGTATCTTTGAACCCCCTACAGAACTTTTCATGGACCGACAAAAAGTCCATAACTACATGCTAAATGAAATTATTAATATTTAAAGAGCTGAGTGGGCTGGGAGCAGCAGCTTGCACCTATAATTCCAGCACTTTGGGAGGCCGAGGACAGTGGATCACTTGAGGTCAGGAGTTCGAGCCCAGCCTAGCCAACATGGTGAAATCCCGTCTCTACTAAAAGTACAGAAAATTAGCAGGGCATGCTGGTGCACGCCTGTAATCCCAGCTACTCAGGAGGCTGAGGCAGGAGAATCGCTTGAACCTGGGAGGCAGAGGCTGCAGTGAGCTGAAACAGCGCCACTGCACGCCAGCCTGGGAGAGAGAGTGAAACTCCAAAAAAAAAAAAAAAAAAAAAAAAGAAAGAAAGAAAGAAAGAGAAAAAAGCCAAAAAAGATCTGAGTGAAAGAGGCATTCCTTGGGTTTGTTAACGTGAAGCTCCAGAGAGCCAAGTCAATGACTGGAGGTTCGATAGCACAAAACTGTTATTTAAATATAACTTTCTAACGAATAAGTTGTTCATTAAATAAAACTTGTTGTTTGAGGTACCCATCATTGAATGTGGGGGGGTAGAGTCTTGAAGATCAGCTGTCAGGGATGTTGCAGAGGAGATCCCTGCATGGATAGAAGATTGGATTAGAGAGCCTCTTCCAATCCTAAAGCGTATGAATGTGCTTTCTTTGTCAAGCATTACAGAAACGCAAAGTAGTATTATTCATCTGATGCAGAAATAAGTGAATTTGTGCTATTTAAATGCTGAAGTGCAGGGATGCTAAATATACATGAGATCTGAATAGTAATATAATTGAGTATTTTTTTTTTGTAAAAATAAGAGTTGCTCTAGGCTGCCCCTTTTACTCCTCTCCACCCTACTCCCCACAACAGTCAAGAACTTTTGCTCTCTGTTTCCTTCATCATTTGCTCTTCTTCATTCTTCAGTCTTGAGTGCTCGGCAGTTGATTCCTGTGCTTGGGTTCCTTAAAACTGTATATATATAAATCAAAGCATGTTCTCCCCCTCACTCCGGCTTCTTCTAGCTGGGGGTGTCACCCACATAGCGCTGAAACAAGGAACAAGGAAGCATTGTCCTCGGCTTGTGGGCGCCTGGTTCATGTGGCAGCTCAAACCCAGGAATTGTGCTGTCTAACCGAGGTGGTTAATGAGGCTCCTCGTTTTCGGGAATGGTGGTCCGTAAGGGCCTTTCGAGGCCCCTCTACACACTCCTCAACTTAGGTCACAATTTATGTATCTGTCTGGTTAAAGCTTCGTATTAGAACGGGAGGGAGCCCAAAGTATCTTTTTTCTTGGGTGTCTCAATCGGCCAATCACGTTTTTAGGCCGACCTGGAGGCACGGGGAACGCAACAGACTGCGAAGTCCTTAAGGAAGAATCTAAACAAGTCCGCCGTTCGCTGTTTGGGAGTGCGATGCAAAATGAATATGTACGCAGGTGGAACGTAGACTGCAGATTTTGAGCCAGTGGCGTTTCTGCCCAAATCCTGGCAAATTCCAGTAGAAGTCAGTGGCAGGAGGCGGGAGAGGAGACTAAAAAATCAGAAAACGGCCGGGCGCGGTGGCTCACACCTGTAATCTCAGCACTTTGGGAGGCCGAGGCGGGCGGATCACCAGGTCAGCAGAGCCAGACCATCCTGGCTAACATGGTGAAACCCCGTCTCTACCAAAAATACAAAAAGTTAGCCAGGCGAGGTGGCGGGCGCCTGTAGGCAGGAGAATGGCCTGAACCCGGGAGGCGGAGCTTTCAGTGAGCCGAGATCGCACCACTGCACTCCAGCCTGGGCGACCAGCGAGACTCCGTCTCAAAAAACCAAGAAACAAACAAACAAAAAACCCCAGAAAACAACCAGCAAACCAGCTGGGCAAAGCTGAGCGGAGAAGCTCCAGAGCCTTTTAAAGAGACTCTGGCCACATGACACCCCAACCCCGATCCCCGCCCGCGCGCCTCCACCCTCAGGTGGCGGGGCCGCCTGGCGTCACTTCCGTCCAGACCGGAACCCAAGATGGCTGCGCTCTTGCTGAGGTGACTTTAGTGTGGGACTAGGGGTTGGTGTCCGCGGCCCTCCGGAGACCTGAACTGGCCCCTCACGTTTTGCTGATAACTCTTTATCCTGTGCCTGGGCAGGGAAAGGACCCATGGGTGTGGAGGCCAAGCGCTCGGGGATCCTAGAGACCCCTTTTCCTGTCCCCCCCAGCCGCTCCGGTGCGTTCCATAGGGCTTCGGGGTCGCTGACTTTGTAACGAGGAGCGCTCGGCTCTCGCCCCTTCTGTTTTCCCCACCTCGTCTAGTACTTCTAACGCAAATTGCTCTCGGGCTTGCATCCAGAGCGGAGCTCTGAGAAAATAACTTCAAGGTCAGCCACTCATGGGTCCTATGATTTCGAGAGCGTGTTTAGACATTTAGCTTCGGAGAGAGAGATCTTGGCGTATTTTGCCTTTGCTTCGAATGCCTTCAAACAGCAGCTGCTCCCGCCGTGAGTGGGCGCTGTCTGGGTTCCCAGTGGGCTGCTGGCGAACGGTGCAGAAGGCCTGGACCCCTACTGGGGTGGTGATTAGCATTAGCACCCAGGGCAGACCTCTGCAGCCCCAAAGCAGCCCGGGGAATTCATTTTTAGTTCATCTTTTTATTTGGGAGGGAGAGTGAGTGTCCCAGTTTTTCTCTAAAATGTGAATTAGTTGTCCAGAGAAATACCCTAGATTTTCTTTCATTCTCAACTTTCCGCTATCTAGGTCTCATTCTCAACTCAGCCTCTCTAGTCACAGCGACTAGCGCCTTTAGACACGCCTGGTACAAATCCCAGCATAGTTTTGTGCCAGCCTTATTTTTGGAAATTGTTTGTTATGGAAAGTTAGCTTCAATGCTGTTGAGATTTCAATCCCTGATTTCCCCAAATGTGTTCTCATTTCTCTTTCCACTTCAGTCACCCAGTTTAAAAATAGAGGGACTTTGTTTAGTTTTTCTGCGACAAAATGATTCCTCTTGGAGTTGAAATCAGGGATATCTTAATCCTTCATTTTCTCCCTGTTTTTCATCTCCATATGTATCTTCTTTCTAAGGTATGCCAAGGCTTGTCTTGCCAGTGCTGCCTTCTTTATTCCAGATGGTTTGACCATAATTGAATGCTTTTGAATTCTCTGATATATTTTGGTATTGATGTTCGGGGGTTTTGTTAGAATTAACATTTAGTTTGAAATGATCATATTGGTTCCAAACAGTTCATTTTAGGAGTTTTGGGATTAGTATTTAGAAGCTGAGGATCTTTATACTCATTAAGTGTACCCATACGGTATCATTTTGAGTTGTGCAGCGCCGTCCACACTAGGATTCAATGCCAAGAAAGGTATATTTTTCATTAATGGTAATCTGAAGCTCTCATCGAAAGGACACCTCTTTTTCTCATAAGGGCTTTTTTTAGGAGGAGAAATGAAGAATTAAAAAAATTTTTTTTTCTTGATTGAAGTTCCCAGTCTAATTCCATTTCGCTAGAGGGATTTGGAACTGTTTATAATGTGCTGATTTAACCTCAAAGGGAAATACCTTCTGAGAAATCTTAGGAACTGATTTCTGGTTCTACATTTATTTTGGACAAGTCAAAGTCATTGATTCCATGGCTGTGGTTTCCTCATTTGTGTTGCAAATGGCAATAACTTGGGCCCACTTAAGAGAAATACTGGTTACACTTTTTTTGTTCTTTTTATTTATTTTTTTGAGACGGAGTCTGGGTCTGTCACCCAGGCTGGAGTGCAGTGGCGCGATCTCTGCTCACGTGGGATTACAGGCATCTGCCACCACGCCACCATGCCTGGCTAATTTTTGTATTTTTAGTAGAGACAGGGTTTCACTATCTTGGCCAGGCTGGTCTTGAATTCCTGACCTCATGATCCACCTGCCTCGGCCTCCCAAAGTGCTGGGATTACAGGCATGAACAACCACGCCTGGCCTTTATTTTTATTTTTGGTTAAACTTTAAAAAAATTATATTTACTTATTTTAATTGGCAAATAAAAATTGTATGGTGTACAATACGGTGTTTTGAGATATGTATACATTGTGGAGCTGTTAACATATGCATTACATCTTTGTGGGGAGAACTCTTTAAGTCTATTCTTAGTGATTTTCAAGTATACAATGCCTTGGTTTTGTGTGTGTGTTTGAGATGGAGTCTTGCTCTGTTGCCCAGGCTGAAGTGCAGTGGCGCAATCTTGGGTCACTGTAACCTCCGCCTCCCGGGTTCAAGCGACTCTCCTGCCTCAGCCTCCCAAGTAGCTAGGACTACAGGCATGCACCACCCATGCCTGGCTAATTTTGTATTTTTAGTAGAGACAGGGTTTCACCATGTTGGTCAGGCTGGTCTTAAACTCCTGGCCTCAGGTGATCCACCTGAGCCAGGCGTTAGCCACAAGGCCTGACCAATGCCTTATTAACTATAGTTAACATAATAATAACAACATAATAACATAATAATAACAATTGTGGCTGGGCGTGGTGGCTTATGCCTATAATCCCAGCACTTTGCGAGGCCAAGGCAGGCAGATCATGAAGTCAGGAGATCAAGACCATCCTGGCCAACAGGGTGAAACCCCGTCTCTACTAAAAATACAAAAATTAGCCAGGTGTGGTGGTGCACACCTGTAGTCCTAGCTACTCGGGAGGCTGAGGCAGGAGAATCGCTTGAACCTGGGAGATGGAGGTTGCAGTGAGCTGAGATCGTGCCACTGTACTCCAGCCTGGGTGACAGAGCAAGACTCAGTCTCAAAAAAAAAAAAAAAACAACAAACAAATACAATGTACTGTGTTGTACAATAGATCTCTTGAACTTACTCCTCCCATCTAATTGAAATTTTGTATCCTTTGACCAACTTCTTCCCCTTCCCTTTCCCCCTCCCTGACATGTAAATATGTTTAATGCTTGGCTGATTAAGAATTATTAGTTATCAGAGTGTTGTATTTTCATGGCTTTTGAATATATGCTCTCTATTTTGTATATTCTCTAAACAGTTCAGGGACCAGCTAGAGATGAACAACCAGCCAAGTAACACAAACCATTGGCAGTTAGTCAAGGAATGACTTGCCAAGGCCAAGGAGTTAGAGAACTAAGCTAAGGACAGCTAGGCTTCTGTCTAATAATGTTCATGCTCCTTAAGCACAAAGGCCCCAAGAGTTACTAACTATCTGGCCAGTACTCATTGTATTTAATGCTGTATGTGAAATGCCTCTAAATATTAAGGTTTAACTCTCAATTTATGAAACTGCTTTTTAAAATAAGCATATTCATTCACAACCCCCCCCCCCCTTTTTTAAGCTGCTTCTATGTGTCAGACATTATTATAGGTACTGTGGATCCAAGGCCGGGTACAGTGGCTCATGCCTGTAATCCCAGCACTTTGGGAGGCCAAGGCAGGAGGATCACCTGAGGTCAGGAGTTCGAGACCAGCCTGACCAACATGGGGAAACCTCATCTCTACTAAATATACAAAAATTTGCCTGGCATGGTTGTGGGTGCCTGTGGGTGCCAGTAATCCCAGCTACTTGGGAGGCTGAGGCAGGAGAATTGCTTGAACCTGGGAGGTGGAGGTTGCAGTGAGCCAAGATTGTGCCATTGTGCTCCAGGCTGGGCTACAAGAGTAAAACTCCATTTCAAAAAAGAAACAAAATTAGCTGGGTTTGCTGGCACATGCCTGTAATCCCAGCTACCCGGGAGGCTGAGGCAGGAGAATCGCTTGAACTTGGGAGGTGGAGGTTGCCGTGAGCTGAGATTGCGCCATTGCACTCCAGCCTGGGCAACAAGAGTGAAACTCTGTCTCAAAAAAGTAAAAAAAATAAGAAAAGTACTATGGTACTATGGATCCAAAATATTTGAGTCCTATCCTTGAGCTCAAAGTCTAGCAGGGAGATAAATAGATTAATTATTAAACCACATAAGAAATATTGATAGGTATAAACAAGTGTGAGAGCATGGCAGACATAGCAAGTAAGGTTAAAGAAGTGGTGATCTTGCTATCCGGGAATTGGTTTTTTTTTTTTTTTTTTTGAGACTGAGTCTCGCTCTGTCACCCAGGGTGGAGTGCAGTGGTGTGATCTTGGCTCACTGCAACCTCTGCCTTCTGGGTTCAAGTGATTCTCCTACCTCAACCACCCAGGTAGCTGGGATTACAGGGGTGTGCCAGTATGCCTGGCTAATTTTTGTATTTTTGGTAGAGATGGGGTTTCACCCTGTTGGCCAGGCTTGTCTCGATCTCCTGACCTCAAGTGACCCACCCACCTTGACCTCTCATAGTGCTGGGATTACAGGCATGAGCTACCACGCTGGCCCTTAGGAATTGAGTTTTGAAGGATGAATTTAACAGGCTCTGAGGGAGGCTCTAGTCAGAGAACAGCATGAGCATGTGGTCGAAAGAGGGTTTGCTGTATCTGGACGTAATGTAATGTTCACTGTGGCAGAATTACAGTGGATTGAAAGAAATTTGTGGGAGGTTAGGTACAGAGAGTTGGCCACATTGTGAAGTGCGTTGTTTGCCCACAGTTTGGATCTTACATTGTAAGCAGTGGGAAATTGTTAAAGACTTTTAGGCAGAAGAATGATGAAACCATGTTATTTTATTTATTTTTCAGTAAATTAATTCAGTAAATTAGGTATTGAATGATATATAAGAGATCGGTGCGAGGGAGATCAGTTCAGGAGCTCTTGTTACAGTCCTAGTGAGAAATGAAGAGGATATAGACTATAGCAATGGATTGGAATGAATTTTCCTAGCTATTAATGATAGGATTGGGTGATGCCATGCATACATATGGAGGGGTGGTGAAAGAAAATAAATCAAGGATGACTTAGCTTATAGTTTGGTAGTTGTGTGGTAATAATCATTAACCAGAACTTTTGTATACAAATTATTATTCATCATGTCATTCAAAGTTATATATCTGTTTTATTGTTGCTGTTACCTAGACATTTTTGAAACTTTTTGGTATACCATCAGATCAAGTTTAGAAACTCATTATAGTACAGTCATATAATATATGACTATAATAAGATAAATTATAGTCACATCTTGTTTTGGACAAAAAATGATATTCAGTTTGATCACATAGACTTGGCTTTGAATAACTTTTTTTTCCAGAAATCAAATTTATTTTCAGTAGATGAGTATTTTTGTCACCACTGAGGGTTTTAGAAAGAATGCAATGCAAATTCTTTTTTTTTTTTTTTGAGAGGGAGTCTTGCTCTGTCGCCCAGGCTGGAGTGCAGTGGCCCGATCTCAGCTCACTGCAAGCTCCGCCTCCCGGGTTCACGCCATTCTCCTGCCTCAGCCTCCCGAGTA
>NC_045434.1:98858978-98895089 GCF_002776525.5 Piliocolobus tephrosceles
GGAGAATGGCGTGAACCCGGGAGGCGGAGCTTGCAGTGAGCTGAGATCGGCCACTGCACTCCAGCCTGGGCGACAGAGCGAGACTCCGTCTCAAAAAAAAAACAAAAAACAAAAAAACAAAAAAAAGACGTTGGGGAGACCAGTGATAATATGTTACATATATATGTGGTGTATTGTAGTTTAGACAATGCTTTCCTGTATGTTTTCTTGTGCAGTCCCCTCAGCAACCAATAAGGTATTATCAGTGCCATTTTGTAATTGAAAACGCTGAAGCTCAATGACTCACTCAAGTTATACAACTTATTCTAAGATTTCAGGCTAGATTTTTTACTTTCCAATGTTATTTTTACATTACCATTGCTGCCTCAATCTAGAGAAGAGTTTCAGAAATGATTTGAGCAATGATTACATTCTGGGGAGACATGTTAACGCATTTAGAAGGGGCAGCAATAACTAGAAATTATAAGTTCTGGCTTGTCAATTAAAAATACAGAATTCCTGTTTTCACATGAAAGGGAAGGATAGATAATTACTTTTGTCAGATTTCAAATAAGGTTATGGCATTTGTGCAGCTAGTTTCTGTGAGGGCCTTGTAGAAAGTTTACATTGATATTTGTCTGGGAAACAATAGCGCTAGACAGAGAGGGCACGCCATAGATTCCAACCCACATCTGCAAACTCTTGCTGGGTAGCTGAGTGACTGGGCCTAGCCTGGTGTGAGGAATGCGTGCCCTGCAACTTCAGAGTCACAATTCAATTGATTAAAAGAGATTTGTTCCCACTTCTTTCTGGGAGCCTTGGGTATACAATGTCTGTATTCACCTCTTGCCTTCAAAGCTGGAAAGAGGGAAGAGCTGAAAAAGGAAGTGTTGGTTAGATTTTTTCCTTCAAGTAGTGGGCCCTTCTAGTGTATAATGTGAAGCATACAGCTTTTGAAAAGTCTGTACATCTAATATCAATGGTGTGAGGGACACCATGAGCTTTTTAAGAAGATCATTAGATCTTTATGAGATCTTGTATCCTAGTGCCTCGCAAGTAGTGGATATGCAATAAACTTTTGTAGAATCAATGTATTTTTAAGTTTTAGTTCCAGAAATTCACTCTATTTACCTTCTTAAATGCTTTTGGAAAGATTTGATATAATGATGTGACTGAAGGGTGTAATGGTTGTGTGTTTTTCATAATACATGGTGAGCATCCCTTTTCTGAAAAGCTTTGGACCAGAAGTATTTAGGATTTCCGAATTTTCTCAGATTTTGGAGTATTTGCATTATACTTACTGGTTGTGTATCACTAAGCTGAAATCCAAAATGCTCCAATGAACATTTCTTTTGAGCATCATGTCAGCACTTAAAACATCTTAGGTTATGGAGGGTTTCAGATTTTGGATTTTCCACAGTAGGGGTGCTCAACCTGTACCATGTAAACTTTGGATCAGTTAAATTCTCCTTAGATAGAATGCTTAGGCACATCTTAGTTTCTGACTTGAAAAGCAGTTCTGGCACTGATGTATACATTTCAAAAATAGCAATTTTTAAGTAGAAAACTTTCATGGGGTCAGTGAAAATTTTTTTATTCCCATTTTTTTGTACATGATTATAATTACATGAAAGACTTTTCGACTTGAAATTCATTCAGGATATATGGAGTTTGATTGATGTTAGTTCCTGAAATGACCTAGCTTAATATTTAGGATGCTCTCTTCACAAACCCCTTGCACTCTTCAACCTTTTTTTTTTTTTTTTTTTTTGAGACAGTGTTTAGCCCTGTCACCTAGTCTAGAGTGCAGTGGTGCCATCTTGGCTCATTGCAACTTCTGCCTCCCAGGCTCAAGTGATACTCCCACCTCAGCCTCCAGAGTAGCTGGTATTATAGGTGTGCACTACCACACCCAACTAATTTCCATGTTTTTTGTGGAGATGGGGTTTTACCATGTTGTCCAGGCAGTATTGAACACCTAGGCTCGAGTAGTTCACTGGTCTCAGCCTCCCAAAGTGTTGGAATTACAGGCGTGAGCCACTGCACCTGGCCTGACCTTTTAAATTCATCCATTGTAGTAGGTCTCTGCTAAAGCTAAGCTATATGGTTGCAGTTACCAGTGGGCTTATTGTGGTTTTTTTTGTTTGTTTTGTTAACCCTGTCTCTTAGACATCACCTCCTATAAGACCTAGCTTTTAAAAAATCACTTTCTCTATTTCTCTGTTGATCATTACCAACTCTGATTATTCTTATTCTTTTATCTTGCATTATTTGTGTTTGATTAAAACTTTATGTTGCATTTTTAGGTAATATTTCTTATTATTTTCAAGTTAGAGTTGTAGCTTTTCAACTAGAAAATGGTATCAAGGACACTGATACTGTCATTGTTTTTATCTTATTTTTAATCTATCCCTTCACCCCTAAAAATAGAGAAGTTGATATACTAAAGTTGATCTCTAAATGTGTATTGATTTTTGATTCTCTTATCTTGCAGACATGTTGGTCGTCATTGCCTCCGAACCCACTTTAGCCCTCAACTCTGTATCAGAAAGTAAGTTTCTAAGTCTGGAAATTATTTTTTTTCCTTAGGGAAGAGCAGTAGATTGTTGACTTAGATTTGATGGATATGTACAACAGTGGGCAGTTATAGACAGTTGACTGAAACTTAAGTGACTGTGGTCACTATTTACCATTTGTGTGTATGTGTGTTGTTTATTTTTGAGACAAGCTGTCACTCTATTGCCCAGGCTAGAGTGCAGTGGTACCATCAGGGCTTGCCGTAGCCTCAGCTTCCTGTAGCTGGGACTATAGGTGTGTGGTGTGCCACCATGCCTGGCTAATGTTTTGTATTTTTTGTAGAGACGAGGTTTCACATTTTGCCCAAGCTGGTCTTGAACTACTGGGCTCAAGCGATCCCCCTGCCTCAGCTGGGATTATAGGCATGAGCCACGCCCCTGGACTTTCATGCTATATATTTATTCTCAGCCTGTTGATGTCAACAATTGCCTTTGTGTTATTTTTACAAAACTTTTTATTTTGGAAATATTTTATACTTTCAGAAAAGTTATACGAATAGTAGGATGAAGTTCTATATACCTTTCACCCACATTTGCCAATTGTTAACATTTTATTGTGTTTGCTTATCATGCTTTTTTGTATTTTAGATTATATATGAAACTTTTATTTTTTTAGGTCAAAGCTGGTGAAATATTAATGATTTAGTGTAGTTCAGCCTAATATATATTTAATTATTAGTATTTTCGCTGAATGCTTTAAGGCTAAGTTGTGAATATCATGACCATTTACCTCTAAATATTTCTCCTAAGAACAAAGAAATTGTCTTACATAATGCAGTATAATTATATAAGCATAATTATCAAATTCAGGAAATTTAACATTGATGAACTCTTATCTGATATACAGTTGATTTTCAGATTTTTCATTTGTCCCAAATAATATATTTTAGAGAAATACAATCAGCTGGGCACAGTGGCTCATGCCTGTAATCCCAACACTTTAGGAGGCCTATGCAGAAGGATTGCTTGAGGCCAGGAGTTCAAGACCAGTCTGGGCAACAGAGACCTAGTCTCCACAAATAATTAAAAAATAAAAAATTAGCTGAGTGTGGTGGTGTGTGCCTATAGTCTCAGCTATGGGGAGGCTGAGGCAGGAAGATGGCTTGAGTCCAGCAGTTCAAGGCTGCAGTGAGCTATGATCATGCCACTGCACTCCAGCCTGGGCAACAGAGTGAGACCCCATCTCTGTTTAAAAAAAAAAAACACTGGATGTGGTGGCTCACACTTGTAATTCCAGCACTTTGGGAGGCTGAGGCAGGAGGATCCCTTGAGCCCAGGAGTTCAAGACCAGCCTAGGCAACATAGGGATACCCTGTCTCAATCAATCAATCAATAAGAAACAGCTATCCTCAACCATTTAGTAGGCTGGGCATGGTGGCTCATGCCTGTAATCCTAGCACTTTCGGAGGCTGAGGTGGGCAGATCGCTTGAGCCCAGGAGTTTGAGACCAGCCTGGGCAACACGGTGAAACCCCTTCTCTACAAAAAATACAAAAACCAGCTGGGTGTGGTGGTGTGCGCCTCTAGTTCCAGCTACTTGGGAGACTGAGGTAAGAGGATCACCTGCATGGGGCAATGCAGAATTTTGCATAGCTTGAGCATAACTGTTTGATAGTTGGGTTCAACCTAGCCCAGTGACAAAACCAAGAAACTATTAAGGTACCGAGCTGAATCTAGTTCTTGATTTTTGAGAACCTGAAAGGGAATCTTGAAAAGCCAGATGAGAGCAGATGGTAATGTATGAGATAAAACTGTGGCCTTGGAAAAGCATAATCCATTTATGTGAATATTTTAAAAATATGCTTGCCCTGCCACCCAACAAGAAGTTGTGCTTTCATTGCCAGACCTGTGTATTGGGTGGGATTAGAAAGCAGAGTTATCGGCCTGGCACGGTGGCCCACGCCTGTAAACCCAGCACTTTAGGAGGCCAAGGCAGGCAGATCACGAGGTCAAGAGATCGAGACCATCCTGGCCAACATGGTGAAACCCCATCTCTACTGAAAATACAAAAATTAGCTGGGCGCGGTGGCATGTGCCTGTAGTCCCAGCTACTCAGGAGGCTGATGCAGGAGGATCGCTTGAATCCAGGAGGTGGAGGTTGCAGTGCTCCAAGATCGCGCCACTGCACTCCAGTCTGGCCACAGAGCGAGACCTCATCTCAAAATAAAAAAAAAAAAAAAAAAAACAGAATTATCGTCTGGTATGACCTCATCAGATGATTCCGGTTAATGGAATTAAAGTTGGAATAAAAATAAGGTAAGTGGAGGAACATGTTTTCCTAATACTGTGGGTTTATCCAGCCCACCATACTGCTATTAGAAAAGGGGTCTTGACCCAGACCCCAAGAGAGGGTTCTTGGATCTCATGTAGGAAGGAATTCAAGGTGAGTAGCAAAGTGCAGTGAAAGAAGCAAGTTGATTAGAAACTACTCAATTATATAGTAGGGTGTCCTCAGAAAACAACTGGGGGAACATGCTGTCTTTAAGTTTCTTTTTTTCTTCTCTCTCTTTTTTTAAAATATATATATGTGTACACACACATATATATGTATATATTTATAATTTTTTTAGGTCTTTAAGGTTTTATTTTTTTTTTAATTTTTAAATTTTAAATCTTTTTTTTTTTTTTTTTGAGACAGAGTCTTGTTCTGTTGACCAGGCTGGAGTGCAGTGGTGTGATCTGGGCTCACCGCAACCTCCACGTCCTGGGTTCAAGTGATTCTCCTGCCTCAGCCTCCTGAGTAGCTGGGATTACAGGTGCGCACCACCACGCCCAGCTAATTTTTATATTTTTAATAGAGATGGAGTTTTACCATGTTGGTCAGGCTAATCTCAAACTCCTGACCTTGTGATCTGCCTGCCTCAGCCTCCCAAAGTGCTGGGATTACAGCCATGAGTCACCGCACCTGGCCAATTGTTAAAAATATTTTGAGGTAGAGTCTTGCTCTGTTGCCCAGGGTGGAGCGCCATGATGCAATCACAGCTCACTGCAGCCTCTACCTCCGTGGGCTCAGGAGATCCTCCCACCTCAGCCTCCTGAGTAACTGGGACTACAGGCTCAGACCATCATGCTTGGCTAAATTTTCTTTGCATTTTTTGTGGAAACAGGGTTTTGCCATGTTGCCCAGGCTGGTCTCAAACTTCTGGGCTCAAGTTATCTGCCCACCTTAGCCTCCCAAAGTGCTGGGATTATAGGCATGAGCCGCCATGTCTGGCCTAAGTTTTCCTTATATAGAGATCTTGTCTATGTAAGGACTAAACTAAGCTGTGCCTACATGCAGGGGACCAGAGAGCATGACAAAATTTATTATTCTATTGATTTAAAGAAAAGTATCCTTGACATTTTAGTGTGTAAGTACATCAGAGCGTGACTGTAATTATTTTGAAAGCATATGTTGTTACAGGTATTGGGACATCTGAACTTTATGTTGTTGCAGTTTGTCCTTGCAGGTATTACCAAGCTGTTGCCTTAGCTGTAAACATCTTAGAACCGTGGGTTGTCACTGGCAAGGAATGTGCTTTGCTAGTTTTAAGATGGAGTTTTTTTAATTTATTTTATTTTATTTTATTTTATTTATTTTTTTGAGACAGAGTCTTGCTCTGTCTCCCAAGCTGGAGTGCAGTGGTGTGATCTTGTCTCACTACAACCTCTGCCTCCCAGGTTCAAGCGATTTTCCTGCCTCACCCTCCTAGGTAGCTGGGATTACTGGCGTGCGCCAACACACCTGGCTAATTTTTTTCTATTTTTAGTAGAGATGGAGTTTCACCATGTTGGCCAAGCTGGTCTTGAACTCCTGACCTCATGATGCACCCACCTCGGCTTCCCAAAGTGCTGGGATTACAGGCTTGAGCCACTGTGCCTGGCCTATTATTTTATTTTATTTTTATTATTATTTTCTGTTTTGTGTTGCTATAACAAGATGGAGTGGATTTTAAAATAGTGTCACTCTGGCTCTTCTAGGCTCCTGCTTCCCTAACAAAACCTTTTCTAAAAAGATATTGCAAAATTTTTTTTTTTTTTTTTTTTTTGAGATGGAGTTTCGCTCTTGTTGCCCAGGCTGGGCTGCAATGATGCAATCTTGGCTCACCGCAACCTCTGCCTCCTGGGTTCAAGCGATTCTCCTGCCTCAGTCTCCCTAGTAGCTGTGATTATAGGCGCCCACCACCACACCCGGCTAATTTTGTATTTTTAGTAGAGACGAGATTTCTCCATGTTGGTCAGGCTGGTCTCAAACTCGCAACCTCAGGTGATCCACCCGCCTTGGCCTCCCAAAGTGCTGAGATTACTGGCGTGAGCCACCATGCCTCTGGCCAGTGTTGCAAAATATTGACTTAACAGAACATTATGCAAAATACTAAACCAAGCTTACTTTCAGTTCTTTTCAAACTTTCTGGTTTTATTTTAGTGCTGTTCCTTTGGGAACCACGGCCAAAGAAGAGATGGAGCAGTTCTGGAATAAGAATATAGGTTCAAACCGTCCTGTATCTCCCCACGTCACTATCTACAGGTAAGGACTCTGGAGCCAGAGAATCTAGAGGTTGTGGGTGAAAGTTCTGAAGGTTGATCTTTTGGCCTACCTGATACTTCCCTCACTTTTACTCAACTGAAATACTGCTATGTAGATGAGGTGAACTCTTCAGGGTAGAGGGAGATAACATAAGAATTATCTTATGCCTTTTTAATACGGAGATGACTAAATTCTATCTTCTATCATTGCAAGGGTAATCTATTTTTCAAAACTACCATTTAGAAAATTCTGGTAAGTCAAAATATAATTCCCTTAATTAAAAAATTTTTGAAACAATTTCACATTTACATAAACGTTGCAGAAATAACATAGAGTTCCCATATACTTTTATATTTAAGGTATATAGTATATATGCTAAGTTATATAGAAGTTGCAACTTTGCAAATTCTTCTTCTTCTTTTTTTTCTGAGACAGAATCTTGCTCTGTTGCCCGGCTGGAGTGTAGTGGCGCGATCTCGGCTCACTGCATCCTCTGCCTCCTGGGTTCAAGCGATTCTCCTGTCTCAGCCTCCCGAGTAGCTGGGGCAACGGGCGCGTACCACTACGGACAGCTAATTTTTGTGTTTTTAGTAGAGATGGGGTTTCACCAGGTTGGCCAGGATAGTATCGAACTCTTGACCTAGTGATCCGCCTGCCTCGGCCTCCCAAAGTGCTGGGATTACAGGTGAGAGCCACCATGCCCGGCCACAACTTCTTAAATTATTCAGACATGGTAACAAGCAGATTCCCAGCTCGTTAACATGTCTGAATGATATAAGAAGAAGTTGCAATGATGATGATATCCAAGTATTATTCCTGTATTCGTTTCTTCTTTTTTTATTTTTTTGAGACAGAGTCTTGCTTGGTCACCTAGGCTGGAGTGCAGTGGTGCGATCTAGGCCCACTGCAACCCCTGCCTCCTGAGTTTACGCAATTCTCGTGCCTCAGCCTCCTGAATAGGTGGGATTACAGACATGAGCCTCCATGCCCGGCTAATTTTTGTCTTTTAGTAGAGATGAGGTTTTGCCATGTTGGCCAGGCTGATCTCAAACTCCTGGCCACAAGTGATCCACCCACCTCAGCCTCCAAAAGTGCTGGGATTATAGGCATGAGCCACCACGCTCGGTCCCTGTATTTGTTTTCTATTGCTACTATAACAAGTTTCACAAACAGTGACTTAAAATAACACAGATGTATTGTCTTACCATTCTTTAGGTTAGAAGTATGACATAGGTCTCATTAGGCTAAAATTAAGTTGTTTGCAGGGGCTGCATTCTTTTCCAGAGGCTCCTTGCCTTTTCCAGCTTTTATAGGTCATCCACATTCCTTGGCTTATGGCATTCTTTCTCTATTTTCAAAGCAAGCCATAGGAGAGCCCTTCTCACTTTGTATCACTCTGACTTGTTCTTCCTCCCTTTTCTCCTTTCAAGGACCCTTGTCATTACATTTAGACCTCCCCAAATATTTCAGGACAATGTCTCCATCTCAAGGTCTTTAATTTAATAATATCTGCAAAGTTCTTTTTGTGATATAAGATAATATATTCACAGGTTCTGGGGATTAATACATTGACATCTCCAGAGGGGAGGGTGCATTATTTTACCTACCGCAGTCTACCCTCTAGCCCTCAAAGTTTATGTCTGTCCCATGACAGAATACATTCACCACATCCCAGTGGCCCCAGAAGTTTCAACCTATTATAGCCTCATCTCAAAGTCTTAAAATTTCATGTAAATCTCCCCATCTGAACTAAGTATGGCTGAGGCTCTGGTTATAATCCCTTTTCAGGAACATTTTTTCTTCATCTGTGAATCTAAAGCAACAAGTTACATACTCCCAAAATACAGTGGTGGGACAGACATAGTATAACAACTGTAGACATTCCTGCTCAAAAAGTGAGAAAATGTGTCCTGAAGTGGCAGGTCAAGAGAAAAAAAAAAGTGAGAAAATGGAAGGAAAAAAAGAGTCTCTGGTTCTAACCAGTTTGAAATTCAGCCAGGTAAACACCATTTGATTTCAAGGCCTGAGAATAATCCTTTGCGGCTATTGGCTTTGCCCTCTGGGCTTATAGCTCCATCCGCTATCCTTCTTTGTGAAAGGTGACACATGCTTTTGCAGCTGAGTGATTTTTAACAGCCTCTTTTTTGTCTGTAGAATTTTTGAGGTATGACAGTCTTCTTTTCATCTTCTCTCTGTCACTTTTAGTCTATGCTGGCAGTATTTCTGTTGGTATAACATTCTTGAGAACATTGTGGGGGCCTGGCGCGATGGCTCACATCTGTAATCCTAGCACTTTGGGAGGCCAAAGCAGGTGAACTGCCTGAGCTCGGGGGTTTGAGACCAGACTGGGCAACATGGTAAAACCCTGTCTCTACTAAGATACAAAAAATTAGCCAGGTGTGGTGGTGCACCTATAGTCCCAGCTACTTGAGAGGCTGAGGGACAAGAATCTCTTGAACCTGGAAGGTGGAGGTTGCAGTGAGCCGAGATTGCGAGATTGTGGTGCTGCTGCACTCCAGCATGGGCTCTGTTTCCAGGAAAAAAAAAAAAAAAGAATCTTGTGGGGTTTCACCATCTCTATAAAACCATGTTGCCCAGGCTGGTCTCCAGTTCCTGGGCTCAAGTGATCTGCCTGCCTTGGCCTCCCATAATGCTGGGATTATAGGTGTGAGCCATTGTGCCAGGCCTTGACAGTGAAGATCTTTTTTTTTTTTTTTTTCTGAGACAGAGTCTTGCACTGTCGCCAGGGCTGCAGTGCAATGGCGCAGTTTCGGCTCACTGTAACCCCCGCCTCCCTGGTTTACGCTATTCTCCTGCCTCAGCCTACCAAGTAGCTGGGATTGCAGGCACACACCACCACACCTGGCTAATTTTTTGTATTTTTCGTAGGGATGGGGTTTCACTGTGTTGGCTAGTCTGGTCTCGAGCTCCTGACCTCGTGATCTGCCCACCTTGGCCTCCCAAAGTGCTGGGATTACAGGAATATTTGTTGGGAAGGCTGAGAATTTCCCACATCAATAAGTCCTGTTTTTGTTTGTTTGTTTTATTTAAGAGACAGGCTTTCACTCTGTCACCCAGGCTAGAGTGTAGTAGTGGTGTGATCATAGCTCATTGCAACCTTGAACTCCCAGGAGCTCAAGTGATCTTCCTGACTCAGCCTCCTCAGTAGCTGGGACTACAGGTGCATGCTACCACACATGGCTAGTTTTAAATTTTTTGTAAAGACGGGGTCTCAACATATTAGCCAGGCTGATCTTGAACTCATGAGCTCAAGCGATCCTCTTACCTTTTTCTCCCAAAGTGCTGGGGTTACAGCTGCAAGCCACCATGCTCAGCTTGCTTTTTATTTAACAGCAATTCCCTCAGTCTGTTTCTTTCCTTTCACATTTTACTGTAAAGAGCAAAAAGAAATCAGCAATTACTAAAATTGCCACTTTAGTAAATTCTGCTTTCCACATTATTGTGGGACATAATTCTGCTAAACTTTCTGCCCCTATGTAACAAGGATCCCCTTTCCACAAGTTTTTAATAACATGTTCCTAATTTCCTTCTGAGCCTTTACTAGCTGAATTGACGTTCATATTTTCCTTTTTGAAATACATTTGTATACCATACGGTTCACACATTGAAAGCATACAGTTTAGTGGCTTTTGTTAAATGCAGAATTGTTCAGCCATCACCACAATTTTAGAATATTTTCTTTTTTTTTTTCGAGATGGAGTCTCGCTCTGTCACCCAGGCTGGAGTACAGTGGCATGGTCTTGGCTCACTGTAACATCTGCCTTCTGTGTTCAAGTGATTCTCCTGCCTCAGCCTCCCAAGTAGCTGGGATTAGAGATGTGCACCATCACGCCTGACTAATTTTTGTGTTTTTAGTAGAGATGGGAGTTTCACTGTGTTGGCCAGGCTGGTCTCGAACTCCTGACCTCAGGTGATCCGCCTGCCTTGGCCTCTCAAAGTGCTGGGATTATAGGCATGAGCCACCCTGCCCAGCCAATTTTAGAATATTTTCATCACTTCAGAAAGAAACACTACATTTCTTAGCCATCACCACCAATCCTTTGTTTGTCCCAGCTTTAGACAATCAGTTATTTACTTTCCATCTTATAAACTTAACCTATTCTGAACGTTTCATTTAAATGTAGTCATACAATATATGGTCTTTTGTGACTGGCATTTTTTACTTAGCATAATGTTTTCAGAGTTCATCCGTATTTTAGCATGTATCAGTACTTCCTTCCTTTTTATGGCCGAATAATATTTCATTGTATGTACATACAATGTTTTATTTACCCATTTATAAACTGAATGACATTTGAGCTGTTTCCACTTTTTGGCTATTACAAATAATGCTGCTATGACCATTTATTTGTGTACAAGTTTTTGTGTGCACATATGTTTCATTTCTCTTGAGTATATACCTAAGAGTAGAATTATTGCATCATATGGTAACTCTATGTTTAACTTTTTTTTATTTTATTTTATTTTATTTTTTTTATTATACTTTAAGTTCTAGGGTACATGTGCATAACGTGCAGGTTACATATGTATACATGTGCCATGTTGGTGTGCTGTTTTTTTTTTTTTTTTTAAGACAGAGTCTTGCTCTGTCACGAGGCTGGAGTGCAGTGGCATAATCTTGGCTCATTGCAACCTTCACTTCCCAGGTTCAAGTGATTTTCCTGCCTTAGCCCCTGAGTAGCTGAGACTACAGGCATGCACCACCATGCCCAACTAATTTTTGTATTTTTAGTAGAGACAGGGCTTCACCATGTTGGTCAGGATGGTCTTGATCTCTTGACCTTGTGATTCACCTGCCTCAGCCTCCCAAAGTGCTGGGATTACAGGCGTGAGCCATGGCGTCCAGCCTATATTTAACATTTTGAGGAACTGCCAGACTGTTTTCCAAAGTGGCTTCACTAGCAGTGTATAAGGGTTCCAGTTTCTCCACATCCTCACCAGCACAACTGGTAAAATCCATATTTCTGCTAAAATCTCTTCAGGGCAGTCTGGGCTTTTTAAAAATCATGGTCCTAAAAATTCTTTTAGTCCCTTCCCACTGCCCAATTTCAAAGGCACTTCCACATTTTTGGGTATTCGTTACAGCTGCACTCCTCTTCTAGTCACCACAATCTATACTGATTTTCTATTTGCTGCCATAACAAATTACTGCAAATTTAGTGACTTAAAACAACACAAATTTATTACCTTATAGTTCTGTGGGTCAGACGTCTGAAAAGATCTCCCTGGGCTAAAATCAAGGTGTTGGCAGGGTTCTGTTTCCTTCTGGGGTCTCTAGGGAAGAATCCATGGCCTTGCCTTTGCTAGCTTCTAGAGGCTTTCTGAATTCCTTGGCTTCTGCCTTCCTTCCTCAATCTTCAGAACCAGCAATGCTGCATTGAGTTCTCCAGTCACATCATGTTGACCCTGCTTCCGTCATCTCATTTCTTCTTTGATGCCTTTCTTCTGTGAGCCTCTTCTGCTTTTCTATTTTCTCTTTTCTCTCCTCTGCTGTTAAAGACGTTTATGATTACACTGGGCCTGTCCTAATAATCTAGGATAGTCTATGTTGTTTTGTTTTTGAGACAGGGTCTCGCTGTGTTGCCCAGGTGAAATGCACAAGTTTTCTACAAGTTTTTAATAAAACTTGTGGAGCATGATCATGGCTCACTGTAGCCTTGACCTCCCAGGCTTAAGTGATCCTCCCAGCTCAGCCTCCCAAGTACCTGGGATTATAGGCATGCACCACCATGCCTGACTAATTTTAAAATATTTTCTAGAAATGGAGTTTGGCCATGTTGCTCAGGCTGGCTTTGAACTCCTGGGCTCAAGCTGTCCTCCCACTTTGGTCTCCCAAAGTTCTGGGATTACAGATGTGAGCCACCACACACAGCCTAGTCTGTTTATCTTAAGGTTGTCTTATTAGGACCTTAGTTTCATCTACAACCTTAATTCCCCTTTGCCATAAAAGGTAACATATTCATAGGTTCTAGAGATTAGAGCGTGGACATCTTTAAAGAGGCCATTATTCTGCCTATTACAACTTCTTAATACTTGGGTATGCATTGCAAGACAGTCTCCAAAGTACAACCATCACAGTGTTACTATCTAAACCTTAGTTCCCATTCAGATTTTGCCACTTGTCCCATTAATGTCCTTTATAGGCCTGAGATTGAACCTAGAATTATATATTACATTTAGTTGTCGTGTTTCTTTTTCCTACAGTATGGGAGAGATTTTTAGCCTTTCCTTATTTGTTATGACCTGGACATGTTTAGAATGTTCCTTAATTTGGGTTTGTTTGGTGTTTCACGATTTATACATTTTTGGCAAGAATACCCTTTTTTTTTTATTTTTTTTTTGAGACGGAGTCTTGCTCTGTCGCCCGGGCTGGAGTTCAGTGGCCAGATCTCAGCTCACTGCAAGCTCCGCCTCCCGGGTTTACGCCATTCTCCTGCCTCAGCCTCCGGAGTAGCTGGGACTACAGGCGCCCGCCACTTCGCCTGGCTAGTTTTTTGTATTTTTAGTAGAGAAGGGGTTTCACTGTGTTAGCCAGGATGGTCTCGATCTCCTGACCTCGTGATCCGCCCGTCTCGGCCTCCCAAAGTGCTGGGATTACAGGCTTGAGCCACCGCACCCGGCCAAGAATACCCTTGCAGTAATACTATACTTCTGTCAGTACACTGTATCAGGAGGCATGTGCTGCTGCTGATTTAACCCATTACTGGTGATGTTAACTTTTGTCACTGTTTAAGATGTGTCTGCTAGATTTCTCCTGTAAAGTTACTGAATAAGGATGTTTTATTTATTAATACATATTTTGGTGGGAGATACTTTGAAACCTAAATATTCTTTCTCATGAGATACTTACTCACCAGTATCTGTTGGAGGTACTTGCCTAAATCATTTATTACTGTGATAGTTGCCAAATGTAATGTTACTGATTTTATATATTATAATAATATTTTCTAGATTTATTTGTTACGATAGGGTAAAGCTTGCTTTCTTTATCAGTATGGACTTAAGGATAACATGGATCAAGCATTAATTTCTCCAAAGGATTATACTTCGTTATTGTTTATTTTGGTGTTCAAATTGTCCCAGACCTGGCCAATAGGAGTTCTTCAGAATGACTCCTGGGAAATCAGTGTCTGGGTGCTAGGTGTGCTCATTGCCACTAGGATGTCATTGCTTCTAGGCCCTTTCTGTGGATAGAGATAGCATATATGTGTATGCAGTCTCTGTCACACACATACCACATGTGTGTATGTATAAGTAGATACATACATCATACATACATATATACATACATCTCTGTTTATCTCATCTTCAAAAGTGGCATTGATAGCAGTTTTTGCTGATGTCTTTGAAGATAAGTCCCTGTAAATCTGCTTTTTGTTTTTTTAGGCTAACCCAGCAAAGCATCTTGAGCTCTGCTACTCTCTTGGGTTCCTGCCAGTGAGTCTGGCCATTTTTTAACCACCTCCACAAATACCATAACCCTTCAGTTTTTTTCCAAGCCAGATTCCAGGAATAATCCTGTTTGTAGAAACTGGACTTGCCACTAAAACAGAAGGAGGCTAATAAGCGATCTCATTTCTTGCTGCTCAATTGTGAAACTTTCTTTTTTAAGAGATAAAAGTTTTAGGAAGGCCTGACTCAGTGGCTCAATGCCTGTAATCCCAGCACTTTGAGAGGCCAAGGTGGGCGGATCACAAAGTCAAGAGATCAAGGCCATTCTGATCTCAGGTGAAACCCTGTCTCTACTAAAAATACAAAAATTAGCTGGCAGTGGTGGCTCATGCTTGTATTCCCAGCTACTCGGGAGGCTGAGGCAGGAGAATTGCTTGAACCCGGGAGGTAGAGTTTGCAGTGAGCTGAGATCGCGCCACTACACTCTAGTCTGGTGACAGAGCAAGGCTCTGTTTCAAAAAAAAAAAAAGTTTTGGGGAAGAATTATAGTGAAAAAGACAAAAGAACATCACAAATTATTCTGAATCTGTATTTAAAGCCCTGGCCTTTTTTCACAGGTCATATAAAGAATGGTTGTAGGTTGGTGAGGTGAGTCTTTCACTACCTTATTTGCTTTTCTGGTTATGTAACTCCAGACATACTTGGGGGAAAAACAGCAGCAGGGAACACAGGGCTATATCCAGATTGGCATGTCAAGGAAAGATACCTGAGATACTTGAAGTCATATTTTCTATTACCCATTTTTTGGATTTTTTGAAAGAGGCCTGGAAGTAAACAGTTAGTAATGTTAAACATCTTTTCATGTACTTATTGGCCATTGGCAGTCTTGGCTGTTGGAGAAATGTTTTTACTTTCTGGAGGTATTTTTTATTGTTTTTTTTTGCTTTTGAGACAGAGTCTCCCTCTGTTACTCAGGCTGGAGTGCAGTGGCATGATCACGGCTCGCTGCAGCCTCGACCTCCCAAGCTCAGACAGTCCTCCCTCCTCAGCCCCACAAGTGGCTGAGACTATAGATGCATGCCACCACGCCCGGCTAATGTTTATATTTTTTGTAGAAATGGGCTTTTTGTTTTATTTTTGCCATCTTGCCCAGGTGTCAAACTCCTGAGCTCAGGCATTCTGCCCACCTCAGCCCCCCAAAGTGCTAGGATTACAGGCATGAGCCACTGTGCCTGGCCACATCTTGATTTTCTATACTAGACTCTTACCTAATGTTCAAACAGGGACTAGTGAAGAAGACTTGTCTTTGCTCCCTGATGCCTGAGGCCTCAGCTGGAAAACACAAAGGCTAGGGCCAGAATTAATCTGAAGATCAGTCACTCAAATGTCTTGGGTTGATTCTGGCTGTTGGATGGGGCCCTTACTTTCTCTCCACATGGGTCTTTTCACATATCTGTGTAGGCTGCTTTGGGTTTCCACATAGCATGAGGAAGGAAGGAGAATTTGTAAGTCATGCAGCATCACTTCTGCCGCATTCTACTTTTGAGGCAGTCGGTCATCAAGTCCTGCCCAGGTTCAAGGGTAGAGGCTAAATACTTGCTTGATGAGAAATGACAAGATTCTGGAAGATCATGGAGGACTGGAAATAATGTTGTGGTTATTTTTAGAAAATAAAATATTTTAGCTTGTCATTACTGGGCTAGCCAGGCTATGATTTTAACCGTTTTTGAAAATTAGGGTAACATTTGAATTCAGCAGTTTCATATTATATGACTCCCATTTTCTATATCAGTATTTCTGAAACATTTCCAGAACAGTGCATATGTTTCTTCTATTAGCTCTTTCAGTCATGGGATTTGATTCATCTGGTACCAGAGCCCCAAGTGTGTTTGGAATCTTCCAATTTCCTCACCTCTTTAGGGTTTCAAGTGTTTCAAATCAATATTTGTTCTGTCTTTTTCATGCTGATAATCATTCTCTTTGACAAATAAAATAGTTGTGCAATCTGTTCATACTCTGTCATCAATTAGCATAAAATTGTTCATCCCAGTTAGGAGGCTCTCTGTGTCAGAACACAATTTTAAAAGCTTTTTTTTTGTTGTCCTTGAAATTTTTGCAAGCCTCAGCTCACTCTGGGTTTCGGTCTTCTGATTCTTCTTACCAAATTATGCCATCGTTCTCTGTCCTTGGTTATGTGGCTATTCTTCCACCTTTTATATTTCTGTTGTTAAATCTGAGTTGATCAGAGTGGTATCTAGCTAGTATTAATATTTTTAATTTATTTGGAAATACTCCTTTCTTACTGTGACCATTTTCATTATGTAGGCAGAATTTTCTTTTGAGATCTTTTTAACCTCGTTATTTCTCTTTAAAGTGTTGAAGATATGGTTTGATTATGCTTAGTATTCTTTGTCTAAGCTAATATTCCAGAGTGAGTGTTAGCTTTCTTCAGAGATTCTTGTTCTTTCCATTTTACCCACCAGTTCTCTCTTGAGCATGAGAACTAGGTCTAGAATAACAATGTTGGTTGTCCTTCAATGGAAAGTTGATGATTCATAATTTAAAAAGGGGTTTGATGACAAAAAGTATTTCAGAACTACTGTGGATTAAGAACTATATACTAAATCTAGAAGATTGGATATAAAAATTTGGGATAGGTAATGTATTAGGAAATAAGTGGTATGTTCAGTTTGGATATTTTGGGGCATATAATAAGGGAAGATTCAAGTATTATATGAAACTGTGGATAAATGAAACTCAGGTTTTCTTCCATCAGTGTTATACCTGGAGAAACAGGGACCCAGTTGGTATTACAGTGATTACTTTCTTTTTTTTTCTTTCTTTCTTTCTTTTTTTTTTTTTTTTTTGGAGATGGAGTCGTGCTCTGTCACCCAGACTGGAGTGCAGTGGCATGATCTCCGTTTATGCCAAACTCCGCCTCCTGGATTCAAGCAATTCTCTGCCTCAGCCTCCCGAGTAGCTGGGATTACAGGGATGCACCACCACGCCTGGCTAATTTTTGTATTTTTAGTAGAGACGGGGTTTCACCGTGTTGGCCAGGCTGGTCTCGAACACCTGACCTCACGAACTGCCCACCTTGGCCTCTCAAAGTGCTGGGATTACGGGTGTGAGCCACCACGCCCGGCCTATAGTGATTACTTTCTAATTGTACCAACTGTATATATTTATTTGCAGGCAAGGTCTCTGTCTCTCTCTCCCCACACTGGGCTGGAGTACAGTGGCACAGTCATAGCTCACTGCAGCCTGGAGCTCCTGGCCTCAAGTGACCCTCTCACTTCAGTCTCACAAGTAGCTGGGACCACAGGCCACCACACCCAGCTAAATTTTTTTTTTTTTTTGGTAAAGATGGGGTCTCATTATGTTGCCTAGGTTGGTCTTAAACTCCTGAACTCAATGCCTCCCCCCCGCCTTGGCCTCCCAAAGTACTAGGATTACAGGTATGAGCCACCACGCTACCTCCAACTTTAATGAGTGTCTTTGACTCATGTTTCTCCTTGGGAAAGGAGTTTTGAGTTATAATCATTTTTTTTTCTTAGCCCTATCAGTGATGCAGTCTGGTAAAGGTAGGAATCCTTCTCCGTAAATCTGTTTTCTTCTTTCTTTAATTTTTTCTTAACCTAATCCTGAGACAGGGTTTTGTTTTTTGTTTTTTTTTTTTTTGAGACGGAGTTTCACTCTTGTTGCCCAGGCTGGAGTGCAATGGTGCGATCTCGGCTCACCGCAACCTCTGCCTCCTGGGTTCAAGCGATTTTCCTGCCTCAGCCTCTCGAGTAGCTGAGATTATAGGCATGCATCACCACACCCAGCTAATTTTGTATTTTCAGTAGAGATGGGGTTTCTCCATGTTCGTCAGGCTAATTGCGAACTCCAGACCTCAGGTGATCCACTCGCCTCAGCCTCCCAAAGCGCTGGGATTATAGGCGTAAGCCACTGTGCCTGGCCCAGATTTGTATTTTTAAAGTAAAAAGTGGAAACATGGCTGGGCACAGTGGCTCACACCTGTAATTCCAGTACTTTGGGAGGCTGAGGCAGGCAGATCACAAGGTCCGGAGTTCAAGACCAGCCTGGCTAAGATGGTGAAACCTCTTTACTAAAAATACAAAAATTAGGCGGACCTGGTGGCAGGTGCCTATAATCCCAGCTACTCAGGAGACCGAGGCAGGAGAATCTCTTGAACCTGGGAGGCAGAGGTTACAGTGAGCTGAGATTGTGGCACGGCTCTCCAGCCTGGGCGACAGAGCAAGACTCTGTTCCCAGGGTAAAAAAAAATGACAGGAATGCAAAAGTGTTTTTTTTTTTTTTTTTTAAAGAAAATATTACCTATTCAGGAGAATTGCTTGAACCTGGGCGGCGGAGGTTGCAGTGAGCTGAGATCATGCCACTCGCTGCCAGCCTGGGCAACAGAGTGAGAATCTGTCTCCAGAAAAAAAAAAAAAAAAAGTGCCTGTTTCAGAATTAGTTTATATTTTTGCCAAGATAGACTCTCTACTATGGTGCTATCTTTTCCTTTTTAAAATTGTCGTTGTGTGTTTCTTTACAGTTGGTCTCTTCCCATGGTGATGTCCATCTGCCACCGTGGCACTGGTATTGCTTTGAGTGCAGGTATGTATATATGTTTTTACACACATACATGTGCTTCTTTGAAAAACTTGGCTGTTTCACTGGCCCTAGTCTCTGCCTCCTTTGAAACTCAGCACTTGATTTAGAGGGAACAATACATCTCTTCTAAGTTTATTGTTCCTTCATCCCTTTAACAATTAATTATGAGTTTACACTGTGCTCAGAGTCTTTTCTTTTTTTTGTTTTTGAGACAGTCTCGCTCTGTTGCCCAGGCTAGAGTGCAGTGGCACGATCTCAGCTCACTGCAACCTCCACCTCCTGGGTTCAAGCAGTTCTCCTGCCTCAGCCTCCCGAGTAGCTGAGATTACAGGCGCGTGCTACCACGCCTGGCTAATTTTTTGTATTTTTAGTGGAGACGGGGTTTCACCGTGTTAGCCAGGATGGTCTTGATCTGACCTCGTGATCCGCCCACCTCAGCCTTCCAAAGTGCTGGGATTACAGACATGAGCCACTGCGCCTGGCCCAGATTAGTTTCTTAGCAAATTTTTAAACCATTCCCTAGCACTTCCTGATATCGTATTTATTGAAATTATAGAGAGCAGAGAAATGTAATAGAGATGGGCTGGCTGACTGATCATTGATGGAACACAGTCCAAGATAAATCATCAACCTTATTTTTCCAGAAGGTCAGTTTTAGCACCCATTCTCATCACCCAGACTTGCTCAGTCCCCCAAAGACTAGCTCACTAGCCAGTCTCACAAAATCTTGATTTACAGATCAGAATGTCTATTCATTCATTTATATAATATGAACTGCAGCTACAGAGTGAATTGTTTACTGATCTTAGATAATTAGTACATCCTTTTTAGGTAGGAAGGTTTATTATGTGGAGTGCCAATTATAATCAGTTTTCTGGGATCTGGTGTATCTTTTCACAGTAGGGTCAGCTAGATTTAAAAATTATGTCTGGCTGGTGCTGGAGAAATAGACATTTTTGCTTTTTTATTTTTATGTATTTATTTTATCACAAGAATATGCATGTAACATATTTTTACTTTCTTAGCTTTCCTTTATTTAGCCTTATAGCATACTTTGCTGTCCTACCCCCACCAAAAACAGAAACAAAAACTAGATTATGTTCCCTAGATACACACTCTCAAAGCATTCTAGTTTTTCTTTTTTTTTTTTTTTTTTTTTTTTGAGGCGGAGTCTCGCTCTGTCGCCCGGGCTGGAGTGCAGTGGCCGGATCTCAGCTCACTGCAAGCTCCGCCTCCCGGGTTCACGCCATTCTCCTGCCTCAGCCTCCGGAGTAGCTGGTACTACAGGCGCCCGCCACCTCACCCGGCTAGTTTTTGTATTTTTAGTAGAGACGGGGTTTCACCGTGTTAGCCAGGATGGTCTCGATCTCCTGACCTCGTGATCCGCCCGTCTCGGCCTCCCAAAGTGCTGGGATTACAGGCTTGAGCCACCGCGCCCGGCCTCTAGTTTTTCTTTCATAATCATGATTGTCATTTACTTGTTCATTGTTGTCTTTCCTTACTGGATTGTCTGTTCCCTAAGAGGTTAGACTGCATCTGTTTGTATTTTTAATCATCTAGTATGGTACCTAGAATGCAGTAGATAATTTAGTAAATATTTGGTGACTACAAAATGAATACCACTCTCTTTTTTGTTAATGTGTTTTATATATTTGTGTCCTAAATTTCTATTCCGTTTATAATCATACTTTTTGGCTGTAGAAGTATCTTATTTTGGTCCCCTGCATACTGACTATAATAACTACCTAATTAGTATTGTATTTCAACTGGCATTTCTGTGCGATGCTATTCAGTTCAGTGGGAGCAAGAAGAGGTTATCGGACATTAGAGTGCTGCATAGGTAAATCTGAGTTTGTTCTCTATTAGTCTCCTTGAGACCTTGGGGGAACTTGTGTTCTCTCCCAGCAAAGGTGATCTAGCCCTTATATATCCACAGGGAGAACAGATGCAAACTAGGAATAGTGGAGTGCTTTCTAAAAGAAATACTCCAATGAACTGTTAGCACATATTCAACAAGACTTCTGTTCCAAGTTGATAGTCCTAGGACCTTTGCTGGCAAAGGAAAATGAGCTTATGACTTAGAACAGTGTGTAAATCCCTGCTGTGTGTACAAACTCTTCTCTCCTGTGGATAGTTCCCTGGTATGTCTGTTTTTTTGTTTTTTTGTTTTTTTTTTGAGACGGAGTTTCGCTCTTGTTGCCCAGGCTGGAGTGCAATGGCACAGTCTTGGCTCACTGCAGCCTCATGAGACCAGCCTCCCGGGTTCAAGCTATTCTTCTGCCTTAACCTCTCAAGTAGCTGGGATTACAGGCACCCACCACCATGCCTGGCTAATTTTTGTATTTTTGGTAGAGATGGGGTTTCTGAACTCCTGACCTCAGGTAATCCGCCCACCTCGGCCTCCCAAAGTGCTGGGATTACAGGCGTGAACCACTGTGCCTGGCCCCTTAGTATGTCTTTAACCTCATCCTAGGGAATTAGAGGAAATATCTTGCCTGGAATCGGTATGAAATTATATACCTGAGAGACAGAAGCCCCACTGTTTTACCTTATGTAAAGCTCTGTCTGAGCCCCTCCATCTCGTCTCTTTTGGTACTTTAGCCTGGGAGCAATGCCTAAGTTTTATTCATCACATGAGGCATCATTACAATCTTGCCAGGAGATGGCCCGTTCGTACAGAGTAGAGCAGATGGCAGCCTTCAGGTCCCAGCGTGTTAAGTGTGCTCTTGCTCCAGAAATTTGGTGCCAAATAGAGCTGTTGAGGTAGGAAAGGGAGTTTCTCTTGACTTTTGCTTTGTCAAAGCAATGGTGGCATTGGAAAAGTGCTCTTGTTTCTGTCTTCTGAGACCCTGCAGGATCTCTCCTAGGCTTCTGTAGACTATGTTTTTAACTGACGTGGTCATCAGTAGGGCTAGTGGCTCTAGTGTAGGGATCCTGTATTTAAGGAGCTGCTGATGAGACATTGGCAGGAATTATCTGAATCTAAGCCTCTGCTATTTGCAATCTCATGTGTGTGTGTGTGTGTGTGTGTGTGTGTATTTATATATGTCTATTTATAGACATATATATGTAGTTTTGTTGATAAGGATAGAGACTCCTATCTAAGATCTGATGGCATCATTTCTGTTCTTTTTCATTCTTTTGGTTGGTAAAGGGAATTGAGGTATAAGGATGATTTGTGTTGTTAGGAATCCATATGTAGCTCCTGGTTTTTAACCTGCTGGCACTGAGCTGGTGGGGATAATAGGGTAAATCTCAAGATTAGGCTATTCTAACTGTAGATTCATAATTACTTTTATTTCTACTTACTTAGAATAAGAAATTTTTAGATTGATTAAGGAATTTCTAGAAGGATGCTTTCTACTCAGTTGGGTGATATTGATGAACAGATTTAATCCTAAAAATCACTGAAAGAACAAGAGCAGTTTATTTATTAGGCTGTAGTTTCCCTTATTATCTCAATATATGTGTCACCACTAAATGAAAAAAACGATATTGACTTTTTTATTCACTATAATGATAAAAAATATATTCATTTGGGCCAGGCACGGTGGCTTACGCCTGTAATCTCAGCACTTTGGGAGGCTGAGGCGGGCACGAGGTTAGGAGATCGAGACCATCCCGGTTAACATGGTGAAACCCCGTCTCTATAAAAATACAAAAAATTGTCCGGGCACGGTGGTTCAAGCCTGTAATCCCAGCACTTTGGGAGGCCGAGGCGGGCGGATCACGAGGTCAGGAGATCGAGACCATCCTGGCTAACACGGTGAAACCCCGTCTCTACTAAAAAATGAAAAAAAACTAGCCAGGCGAGGTGGCGGGCGCCTGTAGTCCCAGCTACTCGGGAGGCTGAGGCCGGAGAATGGCGTAAACACGGGAGGCGGAGCTTGTAGTGAGCCAAGATCCGGCCACCGCACTCCAGCCTGGGCAACAGAGCGAGACTCCGTCTCAAAAAAGAAAAAAAAAAAAATACAAAAAATTAGCCAGGCATGGTGGCGGGCGCCTGTAGTCCCAGCTACTCGGGAGGCTGAGGCAGGAGAATGGCGTGAACCCGGGAGGTGGAGCTTGCAGTGAGCCGAGATCGTGCCACTGCACTCCAGCCTGGGCGACGAGTGAGACTCCGTCTCAAAAAAAAAAAGAAGAAGAAGAAAAAAAAAAAATATATATATATATATATATACACACACACATTTGTATTGGCTAGAATTGAATATTTTTCACAACTGAAGAATTATTTGGGCAGGGTGCAGTGGTTCACACCTGTAATCCGAGCACTTTGGGAGGCAGAGGTAGGAGGATTGCTTGAGCCCAGGAATTTGAGACCATCCTGGGCAACCTATCAAGACCCAGCACTTCTGGAGGCCGAGGTGGGCGGATCACGAGGTCAGGAGATTGAGACCATCCTGGCTAACACAGTGAAATCCCGTCTGTACTAAAAAAAAACACACAAAAAATTAGCCGGGCCTGGCGGTGGGCACCTGTAGTCCCAACTACTTGGGAAGCTGAGGCAGGAGAATGGGGTGAACCCGGGAGGCGGAGTTGGCAGTGAGCTGAGATTGTGCCACTGCACTCCAGCCTGGGCGACAGAGTGAGACTCCATCTCAAAAAAAAAAATTAAAAAAAAAATTGAAACATTAGCCCGGAGTGGTGGCATGCATCTATAGTCTCAGCTACTAGGGAGGCTGATGTAGGGAGGATTGCCCAGGAATTCAAGGCTGCAGTGAGCTATAACTGTGCCACTGCACTCCAGCCTGATGACAGCAAGACCCTATCTCAAAAAAAAAAAAGAAAAAAGTTGTATTTTTTCTGTCTTTACTTTCTCTCCTAATTCCATGATAGAATATAGTAGCTGTTTTCTATATAGTAGTTATACTGTTTTCTTCAAATGCTGAAGGTCCCTCCATCAAAATCACAAAGGAACAGGTTTTTGCCAGGTGCATGACTTAAGCAAATTACCTAATTCTCTAAACCTCAGCTTATTCCTTATAAAATAGGCATATTAATAATGCCTATCTCAGAATTCTTGGGATTTCAAGAAACTTTATGCTCTTGGTGTTGCTTTATGGAAACAAGGATGAGAAACATGATACATTTAATAGCAACTGTCTCTTAGAAGATAGTGTGCCCTGGACCGAATGGCAAGAGAAATTGGATCATTTGGTCTGAAATGAAGTCAGTTCCGGCAACTGTGATCTTTGCATTCTTGTGGCCCTCGTCCCATTCATTTTTCACACAACAAAAAGAAAAATCTTTTGAAAATAAATGGAATCATGTCACTTCCTTTCTTAGACTCTCCCAATGACTGTGTTCACTTTAGCACTTAGATTAAAATTCAGATATCCACCATGGCCTTTGCCCTGCCAGCTCTGGCTCTTCCCTAACGCATTCCTGCCATTCCTCCCTTTGCTTACTATGCTCCAGCCACACTGGTGTTTGAACTCATTGGAACAGGCAAAATTATTTCCCACCTGAGAGCCATTGCATGTTTTGTTTCTTTAGTCTGAAATGCCCACCCTGACCTCTTGCTGCACTGTGCTTGGTTAGTTCTTTCTTATCCTTTACATCTTAGCAAAATGTTAACTCAACGAGCACTTTGCTTACCACCATGTTTAAAGTAGAAGCTTCCTTATTTCTGTTTTACAGTACTCTATTCCTTCATAGTTCTTAATTGTGCTGTGTTGTTTCTTACAAAGCTTTTATTACACAAGTTGTAATTATTTTATTTTATTTTTTTTTACTTCATTTTATTTTATTTTATTTTTTATGTTATTTATTTTATTTTTTAAATTTAATTTAATTTAATTTTTTATTTTTATTTTTTATTTATTTTTATTTTTTTATTTTTTAATTTTTTTAATTTATTTTATTTTATGTTATGTTATGTTATGTTATGTTATGTTATGTTATGTTATGTTATGAGACAGAGTCTCGCTCTGCCGCCCAGGCTGGAGTGCAGTGGTGTGATCTTGGCTCACTGCAAGCTCCGCCTCCCAGGTTCACACCATTCTCCTGCCTTAGCCTCCCCAGCAGCTGGGACTACAGGCGCCCGCCACCACGCCTGGCTAATTTTTTGTGTTTTTAGTAGAGACAGGGTTTCACCGTGTTAGCCAGGATGGTCTCAGTCTCCTGACCTTGTGATCTGCCCACCTCGGCCTCCCAAAGTGCTGGGATTACAGGTGTGAGCCACTGCGCCTGGCAGTTGTAATTATTTTATTTGCTAACTTTTTATACATCTGTGTTTTTTTGCTTTTTTTTTTTTTTTTTTGAGACAGAGCCTTGCCCTGTTGCCCAGGCTGGAGTGCAGTGGCGTGATCTCGGCTCACTGCAACCTCTGCCTCCAAGGTTCAAGCAATTCTTCTGCCTCAGCCTCCCAGGTAGCTGGGATTACAGGCACCCATCACCATGCACAGCTAATGTTTTTATTTTTAGTAGAGACAGGGTCTCACTATTTGGCCAGGCTGATCTCGAACTCCTGACCTTAAGCAATCTGCCCACCTGGGCCTCCCAAAGTGCTGGGATTACAGGCGTGAGCCACCCTGCCCAGCCAAATCTGTGTCTTTTTTTAGACTGTAAAGTCTTAAAAGAGTGGGTACTCTATCTTATTTACCATTCATACCCTCTAGCACTCAATAGGTGCTTAGAAAATCTTTACTAAATGAACGTACCCATGTAAATCACTTTGCTCATAGTGGTCACTTAGAAGTGTTCATTTTTCCTACCTTCTAATTAACCTCCTATTAAGCATTAGAGATTAGATAGGGATAATACATAGTCTCTGCTCTCAAAGATAGAGGAATCTAAGGAGTAAGACAAATATTTATAATTCTCTGTGATAGCTTTTGTTGTTTTTGAGATGGAGTTTTGCTCTTGTTGCCCAGACGGGAGTGCTATAGTGGGATCTCAGCTCACCGCAACTCTGCCTCCCAGGTTCAAGTGATTCTCCTGCCTCAGCCTCCCGAGTAGCTGGGATTACAGTCACGCACCACCATGCCCGGTTAATTTTGTATTTTTTAGTAGAAACAGGATTTCTCCATGTTGGTCAGGCTGGTCTCGAACTCCCGACCTCAGTTGTTCTGTCCACCTTGGCCTCCCAAAGTGCTGGGATTACAGGCATGAGCCACCGTGCCCGGCCATGATAACTTTTTAATAAGATACATGAGACCCCAGAGGAGAAACCAACAAGTACAGTCGTCCCTTATTATCTGTTGGAGATTGGTTCCAGGATTCCTCTTCAGATACCAAAATCTACAGATACTCAAGTCCCTTATATAAAAGGATGTGGTATTTGGATATATCCTATGTACATTATACACTTAAAATCATCTCTAGATTACTTATAATACCTAATACAATGTAAATGCTATGTAAATAGTTATATTGTTTATGGAATAATGACAAGGAAAAAAAAAAAGTCTGTACATGTTCAGTACAGATAAAATCATTCATTTCCCCAACCCAGTATTTTCAATCCACAGTTAGTTGTATATCCACAGATGCAGAATCCATGGTTGCAGAACTCAGGACACGGAGTTGATTGTGCTCTAAGGGAGTTAGAACGCTTGAAAGAAGCGTGAACAGGAGAGTTTGTGAAGAGGAGGTAGAGGAGGGCATTCCAACAGAAAAATTCTTTTATGGAAAGGTATAGGGATTGGAAATCACTCGGATCATTGGATAATTATGATGAGGTCTGTTTCTTTCTTTTTTTTTTTTTTTTTTGAGATGGAGATGGAGTCTTGCTCTGTCGCCCAGGCTGGAGTGCAGTGGTGCAATCTCGACTCACTGCAACCTCCGCCTCCCGGGTTCAAGCAGTTCTCTTCCTCAGCCTCCCAAGTAGCTGGGATTACAGGCACCTACCACCATGCCAAGCCACCACACCCAGCTGAGGTCTGTTTCTTAAGAATGGTGTTTATGGGGTCGGGTACGATGGCTCACACCTGTAATCCCAGCACTTTGGGAGGCCAAGACAAGTGGATCACAAGGTCAAGAGATTGAGACCATCCTGGCCAACATGGTGAAACCCCATCTCTACTAAAAATACAAAAATTAGCCGGGCGTGGTGGTGTACGACTGTAGTCCCAGCTACTCGGGAGGCTGAGGCAGAGAATCGCTTGAACCCAGGAGGCGGAGGTTGCAGTGAGCCAAGATCACGCCATTGCACTCCAGCCTGATGACAGAGTGAGACTCAAAAAAAAAAAAAAAAAATTATGTTTATGGGAGAAGTGATGGAAGATAAGGCTAGAAAGTGGGCCAGATGGTGGACTCTGATTGCCATGCTGTAGACCATGATAAGTCATTAAAAGTTCATGTTCTCTTTAGTTCCAGTAACAGGACAAGCTGGCCTGGATAAATACAAAATAAATTATTTATTTTAACTATAGAGATTTTATGGCTAATATATAAATTTTAAAAAACATGTTAACACTAGTTTGACTTTAAAATAGAATTTATTTAAATGGAACTTTAAAATTTTTTTTTTTTTTTTTGAGATGGAGTCTTGCCCTGTCGCCCAGGCTGGAGTGCAATAGTGCCATCGTGGCCCGCTGTGCCTCTGTCTTCTCCCAGGTTCAAGCAATTCTCCTGCTTCAACCTCCCGAGCAGCTGGGACTACAGGTGTGTGCCACCATGCCTGGCTAATTTTTGTATTTTTAATAGAGACAGGGTTTCACCATGTTGGCCAGGCTGGTCTTGAACTCCTGACCTCAAGTGATCCGCCTGCTTCTGCCTCCCAAAGTACTGGGATTACAGGCATGAGCTTCTCTACCTGGCCTACAATGTTTTAAAAGGTTGAAAGAGGAGACTAATAGCACTCTTCCATTGCTTAGGTTTCATAAGGATTAAAATACTTAGGGCTGGGTGCGGTGGCTCACAGCTGTAATCCCAGCACTTTGGGAGGCCAAGGCGGGTGGATCACCTGAGATCAGGAGTTTGAGACCAGCCTAGCCAACATGGTGAAACCCTATCTCTATTAAAAATACAAAAAAAAAAAAAAAAAAAAAAAAATTAACCAGTTGTGGTGGCACGTGGCTATAATCCCAGTTACTTGGGAGGCTAAGCCAGGAGAATTGATTGAACCTGGAAGGCAGAGGTTGCAGTGAGCTAGGATTGCACCAGTGCACTCCAGCCTGGGTGACAGAGCGAGACTGTCTCAAAAATAAATAAGTAAAAAAAAAAAAAAAAATACTCAGGATTTTTCATAGTGACAGAAAAAGTCTAGTTGAAATTAGGTACATGCTTTGAGAATGGCAGATAGCTGAAGCTGCAATAATGAATGAGTCTAGGAAAGCGTAAATAACAGATAAAACATACAACATAAAGCATGAGATTAGGAAGAGAGAATAAAGATGCTAAACAACAGATATTTTAAGCTTTGAACCAGTATATACAGATATTCATATATCTGTATATGAATTGTATAATTAGCTTGAATGGATATAAGAATGGTCTTGAATGTTTTGGGTAGTCTTTAAAAACAGAGTCAGGCCAGGTGCCGTGGCTCACGCTTGTAAACACCGCACTTTGGGAGGCCAAGGCAGGTGGATTGCTTAAAGCCAGGAGTTTGAGTACAACCTGGCTAACATGGCTAAATCCCATCTCTACTAAAAATACAAAAAATTAGCTGGGTGTAGGTGGCACATTCCTGTAATCTGGGCTACTTGGGAGACTGAAGCATGAGAATCGCTTAAACTCAGGAGGCAGAGGTTGCAGTGAGCCGAGATCATGCCACTGCACTCTAGCGTGGGTGACAAAGCAAGACTTTATCTCAAAAATAAAAATAAATAAAGTAAAAACAGGGTCAGATGGAAGAATCAGAACTTTCATGAGAGATTGCCTGAATTTGTAGGCAAACCTGCTGCTCAGGCAGGTAGCCTATTCTCTAGAAAAGCCAAAAGATTTAGATTCATAAAGTAACTGATGGGCTTTGAAAATGACTGTGTTTTTCCTCTGGGCCTGTCATGAGATGGGATATTAGTTATTGATTCTTACATATCATCTGTTATATTTTAGAAATCCTGGTTATTCAGACTGAGTATAGAAAAAGTGAAAAATTGGCCAGGCGCGGTGGCTCAAGCCTGTAATCCCAGTACTTTGGGAGGCCGAGACGGGCAGATCAGTAGGTCAGGAGATCGAGACCATCCTGGCTAACCGGGTGAAACCCCATCTCTACTAAAAAAATACAAAAAATTAGCCGGGTGAGGTGGCAGGTGCCTGTAGTCCCAGCTACTCGGGAGGCTGAGGCAGGAGAATGGCCTAAACTCGGGAGGCGGAGCTTGCAGTGAGCTGAGATCCGACCACTGCACTCCAGCCTGGGTGACAGAGTGAGACTCCGTCTCTGAAAAAGTGAAAAATTGCAGACTTTGGAATGAGGCCGATCTGAATTCAGTTCTAATTCTGTCACTAACTGTGAGACTTTACCTTGAAAAAGTTATTTGTCACTACACCTGCCACCAAGCCTCAGTTTTTTTGTCCACAAATTTGGATAATACCTTTTTTTTCTCTTTAGTTTAAAAAATTTTTTTGAGACCAAGTTTCGCTCTTGTCTCCCAGGCTGGAGTGCAGTGGCATAATCTCGGCTCACTGCAACCTCCGCCTCCCTGGTTCAAGTGATTCTCCTGCCTCAGCTTCCCCAGTAGCTAGGCTTACAGGCACACATCACCATGCCCAGCTAATTTTGTGTTTTTAGTAGAGACAGGGTTTCACCATGTTGGCCAGGCTGGTCTCGAACTCCTTACTGCAGGTGATCCACCTGCCTCGGCCTCCCAAAGTGCTAGGTTTACAGGGGTGTGCCATGTGCCCGGCCTAGTTTTTAAACAATTTTTTAAAAATAGAGATGAAGTTTCACAGTGTTGCCCAGGCTGGTCTCAACTCCTGAGCTCAAGCGATCCGCCTACCTTGGCCTCCCAAAGTGCTGGGATTACAGGCATGAGCCACCATGCCCAGCCTTGATAATACCTTTTTGCCGTGTATGGGGCAACAGTTAGAATTTAGAGACCTTGAAACAAGTATAAATTCTTTCACAGTGGATATGATTTGCTCTCCATTTGAGAAAAAGAAAAGTTTATACATGCCACTGAGTAATGTAGTGCAGCTGAAAACATCAATGAAAGTTCCAGACTCATAAAAACATATGTATTAAATATGTACAATTTTTTCATGTTTCAATTATACCAAATAAAGGTATTTTTTTAAAAAAATCAAGATAACCCAAATGTGTTAGAGACATAAGATCAGAATGTGATTGAAATTAAGTAAGGCAATAGTTCAGTTGGTAGTATTATATTCTTTCTCAGGATACAAACTGGCAGCCTGTGGGCCATGCTTGGTCAACAGATATACTTTGTTTCTTTGTACTGTGATGAAAAGAAATGGAATTTGAGTGCGTTTAGGTGGAACATACATACTTCCCCTGTCCAGCAGTTTTCTATGAGCACCACTAGTCTATATGGCCTTAATTGCCTTATACTCTGCTTGATTCACACATCTGTTCGGCTCCTGTAGGCATCTGGGTTTGACCTGCCTCTTGGGACAGACAAAGAATGAGATGAGTGGTGGTGACAGTAAGAGGGAAATGGGTAATCAGAAACAAAAAAGGAAACAAGAGAAGGCCAAGGAACCAAATATTCAGTGTTTATTCTCTAGAGTCAAAGGAGAGAGACATTGAACCTGGAAGGCACAAATTATCTAGTCAGTGGAGAAGTATGTGTGGTGCACGTGTGATTCTGGTTTATCCAGCCTCAGCTTGGCCTAAATGACATTTCTGTCAAAATTATTTCCTCCATTTGCTGTAATCTGCTAATTTTTAATTTGGCTTTCTAGGTCTTGGATTTTGGTTATTAGAAGAGGTTTTGCCATCTATCTTCTATACTTTAGTCTCTTGTAATTTTGACAAGCCTGAAGGTAGGCCTTGGGCTGTAGAAAATGCAACAAGAGTTCTTGTCATTTTTGAGATCTCTTGAGAGATCTTGTAGTTACTTTTCAGTCTGCTACATTATCATTTCTTTTTCTACTTAAAATAATGCCTGTTAAGGATTATAAACATTAAATACTGTATATGAAATTCCCAATACAGGCTTGGTGGTGATTATTATTTACATTAATAATCAGAATAGTTAATCTTATACCTCTCAGAAAATGTGTGATTATTTGTAGTTTAAAAAGTCCTTCTCAGCCCTTCCTATTTCACAACTGCTGACTGCTGCATCTAGTCCTTGCATTACCAGTTGGGATGACCTGGCAAAACTCCCACCAGAAGAGAAAATGCTTCTCAGAAATGCTTTACTTTACCTCACTGCATGAATACTCTTGACCTTGAGAGAGAATCTGTGGGGAAGCAGATGGGTAGAATACATCATGATGAGATTAGTGTAACAACACTGTAAATAAAAGAACAGTTACATGCTGTCACACTGAGTTTTAATCATCAGTTGGACAGCTTCATGAAGGCTCTTTTAGATGTTTTCTTTTCATTTGCTGTGACATCTGCAGGGGCTTGCTAGGAAGAAGTGTCTGAAAGAGCTTATGATGACTTCTGGAAGTAACAATAGGACTTGCTGACAGTCTGCACAGTTACATATATAGGACTTAACTGGGGTGGGGCCAGCAGGAACTTGTCTTGGCAGTCAAGAAAAAGCACCATTTAATTTTTCTTAGTGATTAGATGGGACAGCTTCAGTGGCTTTATTTTCCCAATTGAAAGTGTTTAGCTATTAGAGGACTCTCCTGAGGCACTCAGGTTCTAGGCGTGGGGTCAGTTTCCTGATTCCCAGTATACCGAACATCAGAGGAGAATTCAGAAAATCTCATATTTAATTCTCATATGTTTTTCATTTGTAATGGTTAAAGCTTTGGCTAAAGTAGCTTTCAATTGAATTAACTGATTAATATTCCTGTTTGAAGAGGTGGAGCCTTTTTTGAAAAATTAGTGAGGCAGCCAGCCAACATGATCTCTCTCCTAATTATATCTGGGTTGGAATCTGGTAATAATTCCAGATCTCCTTGACCTCCCAGAGATTTGTATAAAACATTTTTTTTTCCTGATTACAAGAACATATTGCCAAGAAGGAAAATATTATAGAAATGTGTACTTAGAAAAGTTACCCATAATCCCACCAGTCAGAAATAACCATTATTCTGTGTATATCCAGACACTGTATCATTTTATGTTTTTTTGTTTAAGGACTCAACCCATCAGAAAAACACCACCTAATTCAAATACGACTATTGCTGTAGCCATTATTTACTGAACATTTACATAATTATTTAACCCTCATAATAATCTGAGAAACAGGAGTATCTTCATTTAAGAGCTTAAGAAACTGAAGTGGCCGAGGCGGGTGGGAGGCCAAGGTGAGTGGATCACCTGAGGTCAGGAGTTTGAGACCAGCCTGGCTAACGTAGTGAAACCTTGTCTCTACTAAAAATACAAAAACATTAGCTGGGCGTGGTGGCACACGCCTGTAGTCCCAGCTACTCCGGAGTCTAAGGCAGTAGAATTGCTTGAACCTGAGAGGCGGAGGTTGCTGTGAGCTGAGTTTGTGCCACTGCATTCCAGTCTGGGCGACAGAGCGAGACTCCATCTCAAAGAAAAAAAAAAAGAAAAGAAAAGAAAAAATTGGTGTGGGGGTATGTAGTAGTAGAATGATTTTGGAAACATTTGACTTCTTTAGAGGCAGTCTTCTCTTTTTGAATTGATTAAACTAATTGACATAATTCTGTATTATTCATAGGAAGACAAAAGCTGAAGACACTGTTATTCACATCCTAGTATTTCCATGAGTTTTAACTCTCGTAGGTCGTTTGAGAGTAGGTGGTGTTATCCTAGGATAACACCATATCAGGGTCTGGTCTTCTGTTGGTTAATATTGGTATGTGACCATCGCTAGGACTCAGCTATGAGCCTGCTGCCCCATTTGGTGCCTAGATCAGGGATGAGTTTGCCCAGATATCTAAGGTATATGTTTGGCTATTGAAGTTTCAGAGCTTTGTGTTGGCACTGAAATTCAAAAGATAGATAGAACCACCATACCCAGCCAATCATAATTACTTACTAATGGGATATATATGCTGTTGGATATTATACAACTCCTCCAACCTTAGAAATCAGATTGGACACTACTAACCTCATTTCTTGTTCCACACTGATTTTCACACAGTGCTTCATTTTTGTTGAAAACCCAGCTTTGCAAAGATGTGATCATTGTAAGAAATCTAACATCTAATGTTGAAACCGAACTACCTTGAGCTCGTAGTGGTTCACATATTGACCAACAGATGTTAAGTGTCACTGTGGTTCATTTGAATATGTAAAGTATCCTGTAGGACCTGTGAGTTTGCTGTGGTACCCCAGGGCAGCTTGGTGTACAGTTTGGAAACCACAGTTCTAGCAATGATCCCAAACTGTCAAATCAGGGTCTCTGGGAGTTGTGGTGTGGGTACTCTTTTTTGCTTCCCCAAAATATTTTTTGGTGATTATAGGAAACAACTGGCCTCTTATTTTTTTCTTTTTCTTTTTTTTTAAATTTTATTCCCATTTTACAGATGACGTCTTATTTCTTTGTGTGTGTGTGTGTGTGTGTGTGTGTGTGTGTTTGTGTTTTGTTTTTTGAGATGGAGCCTCACTCTATTGCCCAGGCTGGAGTGCAGTGGTGCGATCTCAGCTCACTGCAACCTCCGCCTCCCGGGTTCAAGGGTTTCTCCTGCCTCAGCCTCCCGAGTAGCTGGGACTACAGGCATGTGCCACCACAACTGGCTAATTTTTGTATTTTTAGTAGAGATGGGGTTTCATTCACCATGTTGCCCAGGCTGCTTGAACTCCTCACCTCAAATAATCTGCCCACCTCGGCCTCCCAAAGTGTTGGGATTACAGGCATGAGCTACTGCACCAGCCAAGATAACATCTTATTTCTAATTTGAGTTTCATATTTGTTATACTTGATTTGTCAGTCATTGGTGGTTGATAGTCACTGAGCTCCAACAAATAATGTAGCCCTGTCAGACATTAAAGTATTCATACTTTTTCTTTCACATAGGGAAATAATCTTCCAAATATATACACATAGTATTTATATTATATCATTATGGTTTTGATTTGCATTTGTCTAATGGCTAATGATGTTAAGCATCTGTTCATGCACTGATTGGCCGTTTATTTATCTTCCTTGGAAAGATGTCTAGTCAGAGCCATTTGTCATTTTATTAATTGAGTTGTAAGAGTTCTTTATGTATTCTGTGTAAAAGTCCTCCGTGATTGGCAAATATTTTCTCCCATTCCTTTGGGTTGTCCTTTTACTTTCTTGATGGTATTATTTGCAGCACAGAAGTTAGTAATTTTGATGAAATCCAATTCATCTGTTTTTTCTTTTGTCATTTATGATTTTGGTGTCATCTGTGAAACCACTGCCTAATCCAAGATCATGAAGATTTGTTTCTGTGCTTTCTACTGAGAGTTTTATAGCTTTAGCTCTAGCATTTAGGTCTCTAATTCATTTTAATTTAAATTTTTGTGTAATAGAGATTTGAATGATTTTACATTTTTTCTCTCTTCAGAGGGTAGCAACACTAGAAAATAAAGATAAAAAATGGGCCAGGCGCAGTGGCTCATGCTGCTAATCCCAGCACTTTGGGAGGCCAAGGTGAGCAAATCACTTGAGGCCAGGAGTTTGAACCAGCCTAGACAACATGGCGAAACCCTGTCTCTACTAAAAATACAAAAATTAGCGAGGTGTGGTGGCATGCATCTCTAAGGCCAGCTACTTGGGAGGCTGAGGCACAAGAATCGCTTGAACCCAGGAGGCAGAGGTTGCAGTGAGCCAAGATCACACCACTGTACTCTAGCCTGGGCAACAGAGCGAGACTCTGTCTCAAAAAAAAAAAAAGAGAGAACCTAATTTTTTTTCCTCACTCTTCTCTGAACTGAGTACACTGTTTTTACCTTTTCTTACTTAGATGATGAACTAGATGATATAGCAAGGCATGACTTCTGAACTGGCAGGTGAAGTGTTTTTTTTTTTTTGAGACGGAGTCTCGCTCTGCCGCCCAGGCTGGAGTGCTGTGGCCAGATCTCAGCTCACTGCAAGCTCCGCCTCCCGGGTTCACACCATTCTCCTGCCTCAGCCTCCTGAGTAGCTGGGACTACAGGCGCCCGCCACCTCGCCCGGCTAATTTTTTGTATTTTTTAGTAGAGACGGGGTTTCACTGTGTTAGCCAGGATGGTCTCGATCTCCTGACCTCGTGATCCGCCCGTCTCGGCCTCCCAAAGTGCTGGGATTATAGGCTTGAGCCACCGCGCCTGGCCACAGGTGAAGTTTTTAATGAGAGGGATGTTGAAAGGAGGAATAATGTACTAAAACATATGGCACATTTAGTTTATGATCAGATCCCAAGTAGTCTGTCTCCCACTATAAACTTGAACATGAGTTTAAATCTTCTCCTTTTCAAGGCCAGGCGCAGTGGCTCATACCTGTAATCTCAGCACTTTGGGAGGCAAAGGTGGGCAGATCACTTGAGGTCAGGAGTTCGAGACCAGCCTGGCCAACTTGGTGAAACCCCGTATATAAAAATACAAAAATTAGCTGGGTGTTGTGGTGGGCGCCTGTCATCCCTGCTACTCAGGAGGCCGAAGCAGGAGAATCGCTTGAACTTGGGAGGTGGAGGTTGCGGTGAGCCAAAATTGCATCACTGCACTCCAGCCTGGGTGACAGAATGAGACTCTGTCTCAAGAAAAAAACAAAACAAAAATCTTCTCCATTTCAAAATGGTTTAGAATTGTATGAGGTGCCAGGGGTCCCAGTTTTATGTGTCATATTAGTTGTAACTTGTGAGCAGCCGTGACGAGCTACTTGGTTTTCTCCTCAGGGGTCTCTCTTTTTGGCATGTCGGCCCTGTTACTCCCTGGGAACTTTGAGTCTTATTTGGAACTCGTGAAGTCCCTGTGTCTGGGGCCAGCACTGATCCACACAGCTAAGTTTGCACTCGTCTTCCCTCTCATGTATCATACCTGGAATGGGATCCGACACTTGGT
>NC_045434.1:98895099-98916781 GCF_002776525.5 Piliocolobus tephrosceles
TTATGTTATGTTATGTTATGTTATGTTATGTTATGTTATGTTATGTTATGTTGTTTTTTGAGACAAAGTCTTGCTCTGTCTCCCAGGCTGGAGTGCAGTTGGTGCGATCTCGGGTCACTGTAAACTCCACCTCTTGGGTTCAAGAGATTCTCTCCTGCCTCGACCTCCCGAGCAGCTGGGACTACAGGCACGTGCCACCACCCCTGGCTAATTTTTTGTATTTTTAGTAGAGACGGAGTTCCCCATGTTAGCCAGGCTGGTCTCAAACTTCTGACCTTGTGATCCACCCCTCTCAGCTTCCCAAAGTGCTGGGATTATAGACATGAGCCACTGTGTCCTGCTGAAGTCTTCATTTTTGAGAGGTATATTATTAAAAGAGATCCCTGAAGGCATAGAATGCATGTTTATGAGATAAATATTAATTGGTACCTATTTATGTGTCAGGTACTGTTGTAGACACTGGGGATTCAGTTATGAGCTAGATAAACATTGTTGCTGCTTTCATTCTTATGTTCCTGTTGACCCAGAGTAATGCTTCTGATGGGACACAAATCGATTTACCTTTTCTTATCTACACATTATATTGCATTTTTGTTTTGAGCTGTTGGACAGAATGGGGCCAACTTTAGTAGAAACTGGGTGCCAAGAATCCCAGGTTTTAATATTGAGTTTAGGAATCTTCTTTTTTTTTTTTTTGAGACAAAGTCTTGCTCCGTTGCCCAGGCTGCAGTGCAGTGGTGCAATCTCAGTAGAGACCTTATTTTGCCGTGTTGGCCAGCCTTATAGGTGCCCGCCACCACACCCAGCTAATTTTTTTTTTTTTGTATTTTTAGTAGAGATGGGGTTTCGCCATGTTGGCCAGCCTGGTCTTGAACTCTTGGCTTCCCAAAGTGCTGGGATTACAGGCACGAGCCACCGCACACGGCAGGAATCATTTAGTAGAGTGAAAACTGTCCGTGTTGCCTCCTGTGTGACCTCATGGTCTGCTCAAAACTGGTTTCTACAATTAGCCAGCTATGGTGGTGTGCGCTTGTGGTCCCAGCTACCCGTAAGGCTGAGGTAGGAGGATCGATTGAGCCCGGGAGGTGGAGGTTGCAGTGAGCTGAGATTGTGCCACTGCACTTCAGCCTGGATGACAGAGTGACCCCATCTAAAAAAAAAAAACATAGGCGGGTGTGGTGGTTCATGCCTGTAATCCCAGCACTTTGAGAGGCTGAGGTGGGCGGATCATCTGAGGTCGGGAGCTAGAGACCAGCCTGACCAACATGGAGAAACCCCGTCTCTACTAAAAAAACAAAATTAGCTGGGCATGGTGGTGCATGCCTGTAATCCCAGCTACTCGGGAGGCTGAGGCAGGAGAATCCCTTGAACCTGGGAGGCAGAGGTTGCAGTGAGCCGAGATCACGCCATTGCACTCCATCCAGACTGGGCAGCAAGAGAAAATTCTGTCTCAAAAAATAAAATAAAATAAAATACAAAAATTAGCCAGAGGTGGTAGTGTGTGCCTGTAATCCCAGCTGCTTGGGAGGCTGAGGCCGGAGAATCTAGGCAGCAGAGGTTTCTGTGAGCCAAGATCATGCCATGCACTCCAGCCTGGGTGACCAAAGTAAAACTCCATCTCAAAACAAAAAAAAAAGAGGGATTTTATATTTTGTAGTCTCCCTAGTTTTGCTTCCAAAAAGACAATTAAAATTCAGTTCTTTCTGTATTTTCATTACTTCTGAACCTGAACCAACTGTCAGATGGATGCTTTTGCCTTAATTTGACTTTTTATTACTTTCAAATCATAGCCTTAGAGACAAGCACTTTCTGGATTTCAGTCTGGTCCAATAGCAAGTTTAATGGAATAAAAAAGATGAGAGACTAAATGACTTATTAAATTAAGTGTCTGTATCAACTGTTCCCTGGGGCAGTGTTCAGTTTGGTTTAAAATGACTTTTCACTTCCCTGAGGGGGAGGCGGTAGAGAGGGAGGACATTTCCATTAATGACTTCCTATTCCACAGAACAAAGCTCTGTAAAGAAAATCAGCTGATCAGCTTCCTCTGTTCATATTTTGGCTCAGGCAGAGACTTGCCCTATATTTGTCTTTGTCTCAATATGGGGGGAAGAGAGGGGAGGTTTTACAAAATCGCAGAACTTGGAGCTTTTCTGCCCTGGTTCTTGCCTGTGATGGTAATCTTTTTGTTGAGGGAAGTGAAGAACCTAAAGGTCCTTAAGTCTGCTTTTATTTTTTCTTCTAGCAAGTACTGGCTGTGAGTGTGGGACAGGATTTTGTGTTTTCTGTGACAGTCTGTAGTTTTTGGTCTCTGAACTTGATCGTTGACTTGCCAGAAGATCTAATTGGGGGAGTGAGGAGTGAAAGAGTAGGAGGTTATAGGGTCTGTGGCATTCTACGGAATATCCCTGCCTACTGCCACTACCCAGTAGGACTCAACTCTCTATAATAGAAACACTGTCCTTATTTAAGCAAAACAACTCTTTGTGGAATCTGCTTGACTCCTGATCTCCTAGTTAGAAGCTATTTGAGGGTTGAGGTGAAGGCATCTTCTCATCTTGATTTTTTTTTTTTTTCCTGGACTCTCTCCATCTTTTCTCCAAACTGACTCCTAATTTAGGCAGTTGTACATTCAGACTGTAGGCGTATGTGTGTATGTGTGTGTTAAGGTGCCATGTATGTGGGAAGTGTGGAAAATGAAGACTACATTTGCCCCAGGGGCTCATTTAGTGACTTATAATATATTAATATGTTAATATCCCTAAGACACAAGAGAGTCAAAATTAGTGTTTTGTTAAATGTGGGGCCGGGGGCGTGGTAGCTCACGCGTGTAATCCTAGCACTTTGGGAGGCCGAGGTGGGTGGATTGCTTGAGCTCAGGAGTTCGAAACTAGCCTGGGCAACATGGCAAAACTCCATCTCTACCAAAAATACAAAAAATTAGCCAGGCATGGTGACGGGTGCCTGTAGTCCCAGCCTACTTGGGGGGCTGAGGCAGGAGGATTGCTTGAACCTGGGAGGTCAAGGCCTTAGTGAGCTGAAATTGTGCCACTGTACTCCAGCCTATGTGACAAAGTGAGACCCTGTCTCAAAACTTTTTTAAAAAGTGGGGGGTTGTGCAGTGGGTGCTGGGTGAGATAGCTCACACCTGTAATCCCAGCACTTTGGGAGGCTGAGGCGGGAGGATTGCTTGAGCCCAGGAGTTCAATACCAGCCTGGGGGAGACATAACGAGACTCTGTCTCTATTTTTTAATATTAAAAAGAAATGTGGGTTTTAACTCAATTGGTAGAAAACTAATTTAGTGGCATGCTACCAACAAAAAAAAAGAAATTTAAATAGAATAGAAAATATAGGCAGGGGCTGGGCATGGTGGCTCACACCTATAATCCCAGCACTTTGGTAGGCTGAGGAGGGTGTTATCACTTGAGGTCAAGAGTTCGAGACCGGCCGGGCACGGTGGCTCAAGCCTGTAATCCCAGCACTTTGGGAGGCCGAGGCGGGTGGATCACGAGGTCAGGAGATCGAGACCATCCTGGTTAACACTGTGAAACCCCGTCTCTACTAAAGAAATACAAAAAACTAGCCAGGCGAGGTGGCGGGCGCCTGTAGTCCCAGCTACTCCCGAGGCTGAGGCAGGAGAATGGCGTAAACACGGGAGGCAGAGCTTGCAGTGAGCTGAGATCCGGCCACTGCACTCCAGCCTGGGCGACAGAGCTAGACTCCGTCTCAAAAAAAAAAAAAAAAAAAAAAAAAGAGTTCGAGACCAGCCTGGCCAATGTGGTGAAACCCCATCTCTACTAAAAATACAAAAATTAGCTGGGCATGGTGGCATGCGCCTGTAGTCCCAGCCACTGGCGGGACTGAGGCAGTGAACCTAGGAGGCTGATGTTGCTGTGAGTCAAGATGGTGCCACTGGAGAAGCTGGGTGCAGAAGTTCACGCCCGTAATGCCAGCTCTTAGGGAAGCAGAGGCAGGAGAATAGCTTGAGCCCAGGAGTTCAAGACATGCCTGAACAATAAAATGAGACCCCTTTCTCCACAAAAAGGAAAAAAAAATGTATTTTTTTAAATGAAATTTGTTTATATATAAATATATATGTATTTGTATATATATGGTACCACTCAGTAATGGTAAATATTGTTTTATCAACTTTTGCTATATTATATATACATATCTACTGGGCTCCAATTTTAAAGGTATTTCTTAGTGGGGTCACAGTCAAAACAAAATTGAGAAATAGTGTTCTAGATCTCAGAGTATCCTTTAGAATACTAGTCCTCTGATAAACAGAGTTTCCCTCTATAAAAAGATTCTGAGATTGACTATATCTAGGAAATCATGCATATTATATCTCTCTTTTGGAGATTCACAGTGTACATTAGTGAACTGTTTAGAGGCCAGGCGCAGTGGCTCATGCCTGTAATCCCAGCATTCTGGGAGGCTGAGGCGGGTGGATCACGAGGTCAGGAGATCCAGACCATCCTGGCTAACACGGTGAAACCCCATCTCTACTTAAAATACAAAAAGAGGCTGGGCGCGGTGGCTCACGCCTGTAATCCCAGAACTTTGGGAGGCCGAAGCGGGCGGATCACGAAGTCAGGAGATTTAGACCATCCTGGCTAACACGGTGAAACCCTGTCTCTACTAAAAATACAAAAAATTAGCCAGGCGTGGTGGCGGGCGCCTGTAGTCAGTCCCAGGTACTCGGGAGGCTGAGGCAGGAGAATGGCGTGAACCCGGGAGGTGGAGCTTGCAGTGAGCCGAGATCCTGCCACTGCACTCCAGCCTGGGCGACAGAGCAAGACTCCGTCTAAAATAGATAAGTAAATAAATAAAATACAAAAAAAAAAAAAAAAAAAAGCTGGGGGTGGTGGCAGCCGCCTCAAGTCCCAGCTACTCGGGAGGCTGAGGCAGGAGAATGGCGTGAACCTAGGAGGTGGAGCTTGCAGTGAGCCGAGATTGCGCTGGTGGCAGCGCCACTGCACTCCAGCCTGGGCGACAGAGCGAGAGTCCGTCTCAAACAAACAAACAAACAGAAAAACAACTGTTTAGAAAGCCTTGCAGTTAAATGTTTACGAACTTTGTATGACCACAGAACTTTTTTTTGGCCCATATAATGGCTTTCAACATTCTGAGGAACAAGTGTTTGGAAGAATACACTTTGAGAAACATTAATCTAGATGTGTGGTCCTGAGGAAAAGTTGTATCTATTCATTCTGGAAGCTTTTGTATACGGTATGGAGCCTGTGCCATTCTAGAGAACATTGAACATTACTCCTACCATCACCACACAATAGAACCTGATTTTCTGTCATTGGAATAATTGGAAAATAGGTTCCATACTGTGGGTTTTGAGAAGGGTAAAGATGGGGCATAAGGGTAGAAGTGCTTTTCTCTAGAATCATGCTGAGAGGAGGTGTCCATTCCTTTAGGTGGAATTACTTTCTGACACAGGAACTGTTAATGTCCTGTTTACTGAAATTCCTTTTTTTTTTTTTTTTTTTTTTTTTTTTACGCTTGGGTGTTGGGGAAAGGGCCTGAAGATTCCCCAGCTATACCAGTCTGGAGTGGTTGTCCTGGTTCTTACTGTGTTGTCCTCTGTGGGGCTGGCAGCCATGTGAAGAATGGAGGTTCCCAGCATCATCTTCCTACACCTTATTACATTTATCCATCTTTCTGTTTTTCATTCTTATCTCCAGCCTGGGAAAAGTTCTTCTTATTTGTTTAGATCCTTTTGTACTTTCAGATCCCCTTGGAGCAGTAGAGTACCTTGTAGACCATAATAGTGGAAAAGGGTCTAATTTTCCCCTTGTTTCTAAAGATGGGATGGCTGCAAAAACTCCCCTTTTTTTGCCCACAGCTTGCCAACTCTGGAAGCAGTTATTCTGTCTCCATATTGGGCTTTGATTTGTGCTGAGGGTCAGCTTTTGGCTCCTTCTTCCTGAGACAGTGGAAACAATGCCAGCTCTGTGGCTTCTGCCCTGGGGACTGGGGGTGAGGCTTTGGGTGCCACTGCCTGTGGGTTGCTGGCTTAAAGGACAATTCTGTTCATTGGTGAGAGCCCAGGCCATTAACACCTACGCAGTGTTATTGAAAGAAGAGAGGTGGGGGTGGAGGGGAATTAGTCTGTCCCAGTTAGAGGGAGATAAAGAGGGCTAGTTAGTTCTTGGAGCAGCTGCTTTGAGGAGAAAATGTATAGCTTTTGACACAAGAAGAAGATCCAGAAAATTATTGAACATATTAATGGTTATGTCTTTTTCTTGGATTTCCAGAAAAGCCTCTTAATTTTATGCTTTCTCATCGAAGTCATGTACCCTTTTTTTCTGAAACTGAATTAAAATACTCATTTTATCTTTGACTCTCCTTGAAATCTAGAGAAACCAAGAAAATGGCTGTTGGGAAGGAACCAATTTCCTCCTCTTTCCTCGGGTCTCAGGCATTTACATCCTCCCTCTCCCTGCAATCTGACCTTTCCCAGGAGGGAAACAGTTTTCCTACATCTCATCATTGGAGAAGGTTTCAGGGAATCAGATAAAACTTAGCCAGATATTTAAATATCACACAGAAGCCTCAGAGAAGGAAGGAGGAAAAGAAAAGAAGTGATGCATGTAAAGTGCTTTTGGGTTATAGGCACCAAAATCCCATTAAGGACTAATTATAAGCTTCATGGGACAGTTCAGCAAATTATGATTCAGTGAGGGGCACAGAGGACCAGTGTTGGTGACAGCTAAGGGATGGTGACCTGAAGTTATAGGCTTAGGGTGGATGAAGAATAGAGATTTTTTAAAAAAGAAGGGATTGTTGAAAACCTGACAAAAATGTATAATTTAATGAGAAAACTTGATGCTTTTAAAAATGCAGATAGGCCAGGCTTTACCAGGCATACTGTTTTGATAGTTTTTGGGAACTCTGGAATAAGAGACCTATCTCGTGTGTCACTTTTGAGTTGCTGGCCAGCCAGTTAAAGCCATGGGTCGAAGAGGGGAAATGGTAACTGGCTGGTGTCAATTGGATAGGAAGACCATAGTTAAGGTGGGGACCTGCTCTTTTAACAGTCTTCATTCAGGGTCCCAAATAGTATTTGGCTTTAAGTAATGATTGCTTTTCCCTTTTTACTAGAGGGGTCCTGGGAAGTCCTTGTGCCTTTCCTCCATTTTAAACCAGCTGTTCTCTACTTTGTCCTTGGAATGAGGGACAAGTGATCATGAGAGAACACTTTGTCATTGGGATGGGGAAAGGTTTGGCAAGGGCATTGAATTTAACAGCCAGTACCAGGAAAATGTAAAATGGGGTCAATGATGAACAGATGTTGGAGGCTGGAAAATGGGTAGGGCAGTTGAATTTTTTGGTGGTTTCCTACCATTTGGGTGATTGAAGCATGGTAGTGGGTGGGTGGGTGGTGTGACAGAGTGTCATGTTTGTTATTCTGCCTTAAATTTCTACTTACCATCTTTGTTTGTCTTCTCTGTCTTCTAATCACTTTAATATCTTCAATTTTCAAACTGTATTTGTACTTGGGCTTAGATAGGAAGTCTTACAAAAGCATAGTATCTTCTACTTTGGTTTTCCCTACCTTTTCTTCCCCACCTTCTCCAAACACACATATACATACTCTACTCAACAATTCTACTTCTGATTTTGTAGTTGTTAGTTGTGCATGCTCAGGATAAAAAATAAGTGGGTAGGGTTGAGGGACTGGTTCTTTGAGGTTCTACCCTTTTTCCATGAATCAGACCAACTTTCTCTTGGTCATTTCTGGAGTATAACTGACTGAATTCTTGTAAAAATGTGTTCCACCCAAACCACTGTATGTTCTTTTCCCTACTTTATTTTCCCCCACCTTCCTTCTCCTAATTGGGTTACAAGAGGCAGCCATAGCAAGAGTGGAAAATCCAGATCAGTAAAAGATTCAACAAACAAAGTTTATTTTCCAAATTTGTTTTTACTCCAACCCCAAAATTTCCCTGTTTCACAGTTCTGACTGGGGGCTCTTGTTTATTTCACTCAGTCGCTATACAGGTTTTTCCATGTGTGGCCGCTTGGTCCATATGAAATTCCAGGTTTGTATTTCTGGACCTCAGCTAGATTAGGCCCTGCCCAGAGTCCTAGCATACGTGACTTCCAGGTGGGCTCTTAGGATCTGGCTGGGCTTTGGGGACCTGGAGTATGACCTGCAGAGGGGTGTGAGCTTCGGAGTTCATCTGGGGAATTGAGGTTGGCAGCTGGGGAGCTTGGAATTATGGTTGGACTTAGTGCTTGTTGTACAGTCTTTGTGATAGACTTCTTCCTGAGTTTCTTCTGACTGTCTGGATCATGGGGCTGTCAGTGATAGAGTGGAAGAGACAGTCATGTCTCTGGTCAGGCCCAGATCATTCCCAGTGCACCTCAGGATTCTAACTCCCTTTCTGCCCATACCATGGGCAGTAGATCAAGCTTCAAATAAGGAAAGTTAAATTTGATTTCTCTAACCACCCTCCCCCACCTTGAGATTAGATCATTTTCTACTGTTGGGGGTGAGATGTCCTTAGCCCATCCCTTCAGACCTCAGAAGGTGATTAGGGACTAGTCAGGATAAGACGAATTGGTTAGAGGTTCCCCCTGCTGGGTTAGTGGTGGCATAACAGCAGACATTTTTTGAAGTTGAAAAGAAATTGAGACAACAGGGTTCTGGATTAAATGGGAAGAATAGATACCTTGCCTAAGATTTCAGGACGCAGCCCATTGGAGGCCTTGAGTAGATCAGAATTTTTCTGTATCCATTTGGTGAGGGAGGCAGCACCAGCAGTTGTACGGGAGGTCAGGGTCACCCGAGCAGGGGGTATCTTCAGAGGCATTTGCCAGGTGCCCATGAAGGAACCCCAGGGATTTGCCTGAAAATGAAAAGGGATTCCTCAATAGGGCTTCTCACTCCTGGTAACTGACTTAGACCTCTGTTAGTCTTATTTCCATTCTTTAGGAATGCATGGTTATGAAACAAGACTAAAAGCATAATCTTCCCACCCTTCCTTATCCCCCTCCCTCGTTTAGGCTTTGCAGGCCTTATTTTTTCATCCCCTTTGCTCTGCCAACTTAAATTCCGCATCCTTAGGCTGAGTGTGGCAAAGGAGTACCCACTGCACAAATGTCATCACCTGAAGGCTTTCTTTTATACAGATCATTGATCAATTTAAGAACTGAAGGGTGCTAAACACAACTCTATCCTGTTGGGTAAGCTGGCCGGAAGTTCAAGGGCTCTTACATTACAACATGAATTAGATTAAACTTTAATTTTCCTGATAATGGCTGTGAGAGACTGCACATCTCCCAGTTCTGTGCCTCAATTATTTGCCTTTCTTGATAGGAATGAAGATAGTATCTCACCTTGGAACGGGGCACAGAAGGCAGTAGATGACCACGATCATTGGCAATAATTTGAGTGTAGCCTTCATGAGAAGAGATGCTCTGGGGTACAAGTGGGAGAGAGAAATGTTTCTGAGTGGGAAAAAAGGGAGTATTTGGGGAGCTTGCTCAGAGGATATGGGAGTTTAGAGAAGGCTAAAAGGAGTTAATTGACAGGGAGAGCATGAGGCTGTCTTGTAGGTGCACTGAACATGGAATACCTCTTTTGTTGGCTTAGCCGGAGACCAGTTCTGCAGATAGTTGGATGAGAAAGCCTTTTCATACTGTGGAGAGAAAAGTATCCCTGTGAGACTTCAAGGCCCCAAACCCAGGAAATGATGACTAGGCACAATTCTTTAGATTTGAAGACCAAAGGCCTGACCAACCATGTAGGCTTTAAGTCACTATGACAAGGGTATAATTTGTTTGGTCTAGATGTGTGCTGTCCAGCATGGGGCCAGTAGCCACATGGAGCTGTTGAACACCTGAAATATGACTAGTTCAAATTGAGGTGTTTTATAAGTATGAAATATGCTGAATTTTGAGGTTTTGTCTTTTTCTTTTTTTTTTTTTTTGAGACAGGATCTTGGTCTGCCACCTGGGTTGGTGTCAGTGGCACGATCCTAGCTCACTGCAGCCTTGGACACCTGAGTTCAAGCGATCCTCCTCCCTCAGACTCACAAGTAGCTGGGACTACAGGTGCATGTCACCATGCCCAGCTAATTTTTTAATTTACTTGTAGAGATGAGGTTTCACCATATTGCCCAGGGTGGTCTCAAACTTCTGGCCTCAAGTGATCCTTCTGCCTCAGTCTCCCAAAGTGTTGGGATTACAGACGCGAGCTACAACGTCCAGCAGGTTTTGAAGATTTAGTACAAAAAAAGAATGTAAAATGTCTGATTATAATTTTTAAAATACTGATTAAATGTTGAAATAATATTTGGATTTATCGGGTTAAATTCAATATATTTAAATTTTATGTTTTAAGTTTTTCATGTAGCTACTAGAAAATTTAAAATTACATTTGTGGCTCGCACTCTTTTTGTTGGGCAGCACTGGTCTAGATCAGGAGTTGGTAAACTATGGCCTATGGGCCATATCCGTATTGCTGCCTGTTTGGGCCTGGCCAGAGAGTAAGGACGATTTTTATAGATGAACATTTACAATTGATTCAGTAAAATGGAACACTAACTTTGAATCCCAGTTAAGTGAAATGTTTTCTCAACTCCCAAAATTCCATTATTTTCATTAGTGGTACAAAAAAATTGTACTCAGTTATATTTTGAATTTGTCAAAAATTTTATGGAAAAATGTTTTTCTTTAATTATGTATGTAGCTATAGAATATTTTTGACTTTGCCACTTGGCCTAAGCCTAAAATTTTTACGCTCCACCCTTTTACAGAAAAAAAAAAAAAAAAAATTGCCAACTTCTGGGTTACACCCTACAAATTTAACCCAGAGATACCTTTGGATCGCCCCTGGGCTCTATCCCTGAGGAAGTAAAATATTATCTCACTCCACTCTCAGCTATCTGTTCAAAGATCAGAATCCTATGAGAGGAGACAGTCCAAAGATAGAATCTGAAAAACAAAAGTAAACTTTAAAGAAATGGAGAATGGGAACTTACCTGGTTGGCACTGTAGTTCGTGGCCATGATCTTGTGCTGTTTACACTCGTTGCTTGGCAACTGCAGAAGGCCGACCTCCTGGGACTACCTCCCAATCAGCAGAGGCTGCCTTTCCCTTCTGCTTATTATTATTCATTTCCTTGGCTCACACTGCCCCCATTTGTTTTCTCTGGAACTTAGATTCATTTTTATTTTAGAGACGGGAAAGACTGGGTAAATGTGAGAAAATTAGCTAAATAGTAGCTACTCTTTTTCTGGCATAACCTACCCCTGCTTAAGAACTTCCACGTGGCCTTTGATTGGGGTTTTTAACCACTTTAACAAACGATATAACCCTGAGAGTTATGTTTGTTGGACAACATGGTGTAACGTACCACAGGATGCAGAGCCAGATACTGGGGTTTGAATCCTTATTCAACATGGGAACATAGGAGCTATATGACAGTAAACAACTGACTTGTCTTCACTAAATTTCTATCAACTTGTTTGTATTGTGGAGATTATAGAGCCTGCTTTTATAGGGTAAGTGAGATAAAATGAATAAAGTGTCTTGACAACATCATAGCATAGTAGGTATTCAGTACTAGTGAGATCCTGTTTATAAGGCTCACTACTTTATCAGGCAGAATAACAAAGGAACAATGTTTAAAAAGCAACTAGCTCAAATCTGTCCCCAGAAGGAAAAACATATCCTGTCCTTGGTCCTTAAATAATTTCCTCTGTCACTGTCTTAGAATCACCGCACCTAAGAACACAGGTGTTTAGTGTTGACTGGAATAAAATGGAATCGGGTGCTGGTGCAGGGAGATTGAGCAGGAATGAAGAGAGAAAGTCACAGAGTGGAAAGTATCAGGTTTGGAGACTTCAACGGGGGGTGCCAGGACATGAGCCTAATATTTGTGGGACGAGGAAACCCCTCTGAAACTCATCTGAAATGGTATTGTAAAACCAATCTACGACGTGGCTAGGAGAATTAATGAGTAAGCAGAACTGTGCTTTGTGAATTGTAAAGTGAATTTATATATAAGGTGTCAAGATGAAAGGGAAAAACAAAGAAATAAGTTGCCCAAAGATATCATTAGGACCAGGAGAGCATTATACAGTAGATCCAGGCCGGACATAGTGGCTCATGCCTACAATCCCAGCACTTTGGGAGGCCAAGGCAGGTGGATCACGAGATCAGGAGTTCGAGACCAGCCTGGCCAACATGGAGAAACCCTTTCTCTACTAAAAATACAAAAATTAGGCAGGTACGGTGGCACATACCTCTAATCCCAGCTACTTGGGAGGCTGAGGCAGGAGAATTGCTTGAACTCGGGAGGCGGAGGTGGCAATGAGCAGAGATCCTGCCACTGCACTCCAGCCTGGGTGACAGTGCGAGACTCCGTCTCAAAAAAAAAAAAAGTATGTCCATCAGTCCCTTCTCTTCATTGTTCCCCCAAAATCCTCATCTTAAACCAACACACCAAGTATAAGTGCACTCTTATGCTTCTGCAGATGGAGGGAAGAACAGCTCTTGTTTTAGAGGCTCTGGAGTTAATACCTGGATAATGTGAGATCTCGAAAGATAACTCATGTGCTTAGTCCCTGTGGTTCTTATCACTGTCTAGGGTAGTGGAAGAGAGAAGAGTTCTTTAAGGACCAAGGAGTATCTTTGCTCTAGGATATCCATTTTGGCCCTTTAAGCTGCAGTGATAGGCTAGCATTATTTCTCTTAGAATTTTCAGTTGGTATGCCTCCTTCTGCTTTTCTGATAGGGATGTAATGATAAATGATGACTATACTCATTTTTAAAAATTAACTAGTTTTTGTTCAATTGCAAAAGTAACGTACATGGAAAAAAGTTTCATGTTTACAGGATGGTCAGTGAAAAGCAAATCTCCATTTGATTTCAACTCTCAGTCTTGCTCCTCAGGGCAACTACTGTTATTCATTTCTTGTATCTCCTTCCAGAAATATCCTATGCATACAAACACTAATGAGAGAGCTGTCCACATTGCTTTTTGATTTGCTTTTTTGACTATCTTGGGGATTATATTTTTATCATAATATAGTATTCCATTTTGGGATGCACCATAGTTTATTCAGACCCATATGGATGACCATTTAGGTTATTTAGAGTCTTTTGCTATTAAGGACATTGCTGTAATGAAAAATCCCTGTGTATCTTTATGAACTTTTATGTATGAATTTTTATGTACATATGTGATCTGTAGGATAAATTTTTAAAAGTACATTGCAAAGTCAAATGGGTTTGTGCGTTTAAAATAAGTAGATAATGTCAAATTACCATTGAAATACATTGCACCAGTTTGTACTTCTACCAATGGTGTATGATGGCATGTGAGTGCCTAGTTCTCTCCTTTCTTTTCAACATCATTATCGTTTTTTCTGTTTTTTTTTTTTTTTAGTCTAAACTAATTTTAATTGAACTAATAGAATTGAACTAATAGAACTAATTGATTGAACTAGTAGAACTAATGTTAACTGAGCAGTTACTATATACATGCCAGGAACAGTTCTAATTGCTTTATTACATTTTCTCATTTAGTTCTCAACCCAACCAAGGAAACTGGAGAATACACAGTGAGGAGTAGAGCCAGGATTTAATCCCAAGTATTCTGACTCTAGAGCCAGCAGTTTTAACCATTAATATTGCTTGTTAAGCTGTAGGTTGAACAAGGTGTATAATTTTATTTTTTGTTTTTGTTTTGAGACAGGGTCTCCCTGTCGCCTAAGCTCTGGAGTGCAGTGGCGCCATCAATATCCTGAGTTCAAGCAATCCTCCCACCTCAGCCTCCCAAGTAGTTGGGAGTATAGGCATGAGCTACCATGCCCAGCTAATTATAAAAAAAAAAAAAAAAAAAAATTAAGTTCGTCTTCTCTTGAACTCTTGGCCTCAAGTGATTCTTCCCCTTTGACCTCCCAAAGTGTTGAGATTACAGGCACCAACCACCACACCCACTCAACATGGTATATCATTGTTTTAAACTTGCATTCCTTTAATTAGGGTGTTTTTATGTGTGTATAAACCCTTTTTAATTTTTTTTTCCCCCTGATAATGGCCTTTAATGTTTTTTGCCACTTACTATTGGGCTGTTGACTTTTTTTTCTTTTTTTTTTGAAACCAGGCTTCCCTCTGTCACCCAGGCTGGAGTGCAGTGGCATCATCTTGGTTCACTGTAACTTCTGCCTCTCATGTCCAAGCAATCCTCCCACCTCAGCCTCCCAAATAACTGGAACTACAGGGACGCACCACCACACACAGCTGATTTTTAAATTTTTTTGTAGAGAAGGGATTTTGCCATGTTGCCCAGGCTGGTCTTGAACTCCTGGGCTCAAGCCATCTGCCCACCTCAGCTTCCCAAAATGCTGGGATTACAGGCTTGAGCCACTGCACCCAGCCTGTTGACCATGTTCATTAATCTGTTTGAACTCCATATATTAAGGAAATTAGTCCTTTGTCAAATATGTTGCAAACATTCCCTCCAGTTTGTCACTTAATTTTGTTTTGTTGGTGGTTTTTCTGTTTTGTTTTTGTTTTTGTTTTTCTGGGGGTTGTGTGTTTTTGTTTTTGTTTTTTTTTTTTGCCATGGACATGTTTTTAGTACTTATGTAGTAGTCAGATGTATTACTCATTTTTTCTATGCTCTGGATCTTATGCTTTGAATGGCTTTTTGTAAATTCCAATATTTTAAAAATAATTGACCCCTCGCTTCAGTTTTTACATTTAAATTTTTGTTCCTTCTGGAATTTTAGTGAATGTGGACAAGGTTATGCTTCAGTTGCCTTAACTAGTTGCCTTGGCATCATTTATTAATAAGTTTTCTTTTCCTCTACTGATTTTTAATGTATTCCCTAACATATTTGTGTCTGTTTCTGGATCCTCTAACCCATTGTTCTAGAGAGAAAGGTGATTGTTTTAGATTATTTTTCTCTCTGATACCTAAAATCCAAGGTACACGCTGGGCACAGTGGCTCACGCATGTAATCCTAGCACTTTCGGAGGCTGAGGCAGGCAGATCAGTTGAGGTAAGAAGTTCGAGACCTGCCTGACCAACACGGCGAAACCCCGTTTCTACTAAAAATACAAAAATTAGCGGGGCATGGTGACACTTGCCAGTACTCCCAGCTACTGGGGAGGCTGAGGCAAGAGAATCGTTTGAACCCGGGAGGTGGAGGTTGCAGTGAGCCAAGATCCCGCCACTGCACCCCATTCCAGGCGACAGTGAGACTCCATCTCAAAAAAAAAAAAAAAAAGGGCCGGGCGCGGTAACTCTCGCCTGTAATTCCAGCACTTTGGGAGGCCGAGACAGGAGGATCACGAGGTCAAGAGATCGAGACAATCCTGGCCAACATGGTGAAACCCCCGTCTCTACTAAAAATACAAAAATTAACTGGGCGTAGTGGCCCGCGCTTGTAGTTCCAGCTACTTGAGAGGCTGAGGCAGGAGAATCACTTGAACCCGGGAGGCGGAGGTTGCAGTGAACCGAGACTGCGCCACTGTGCTCCAGCCTGGTGACAGAGTGAGACTCTGTTTCAAAAAAAAAAAATCCAAGGTACAATCCTGGCTTGATCCTATGTGAATTCTTCCATTTAAGATTTCAGGCCGGGTGCAGTGGCTCACGCCTGTAATCCCAGCGCTTTGGGAGGCGGAGGCGGGCGGATCACAAGGTTAGGAGATTGAGACCATCCTGGCTAACACGGTGAAACCCCATCTCTACTAAAAATACAAAAAATTAGCCGGGCGTGGTTGGGGGGGGCGCCTGTAGTCCTAGCTACTCGGGAGACTGAGGCAGGAGAATGGCGTGAACCCGGCAGGTGGAGCTGGCAGTGAGCCGAGATCGCACCACTGCACTCCAGCCTGGGCGACAGAGCCAGACTCCGTCTCAAATAAAAAAGAAGATTTCACTAGGAAATTGTAATATCAGTAGTAACAGGCAATTTTAAGCTTCTAATAAAAGTGTATTGAATTTTAGCCTTTCTTCAGATGAACTGGTTGACTTCAGGTACAGCACATGGTCTTTTACTAGGACCAGATTTACTTCTTCCAAAGTTGGAAGGGCTCTTTAAAGGCCTTTATATATGCCTTAAGATATTTTTTTCTGTTCAGTTAAGTTCTCTGATGACTGAAACTAAACCATTAAGACATCTTTTATTTGGATGGAGATTGTCTGCTATTGAAGTACAAGTTTAACCTGTAATCTATAGGTGATGCATACATTGGACCTAAGTGAAGGTAACCACTAGCATGAGTACTAGAGTCGGATTGCCTGGGTTAAATTCTGGCTCTGCCTAAATGTATGGCCTTACACAAGTTAATCTTTCTGGGTCTTAGTACCCTTATCTGTAAAATGGGGATAATCTTAGTTTTGAGCGTTAAATATATGTAACATGCTAATACGGTGCCAGATGCATAATGAATGCTCAATTATTTTAGCATTATTATTGGCTTAAGATTGCCAAGAAGTATATATTCAGGTTACCTTAAACAAAAAAGGGGAAATGGGGAAATTATAATTAATAGGAGTATTTAACAGATTCCAAAGGCAGGAAATATAGTTTGAGCCTCAAAGGATACTAGAATCTGGAAGATAGAACATGATCAGAAAGATTTTCTGTTTCTTCTTTATCATCTGTTTCTCACTGCCTTTATTCTTTTTTTTTTTTTTTTTTTTTGAGATGGAGTTTCGCTCTTGTTGCCCAGGCTGGAGTGCAATGCACGATCTCGGCTCACCACAACCTCCGCCTGCCGGGTTCAAGAGAGCGATTGTCTTGCCTCAGCCCCCCGAGTAGCTAAGATTTTAGGCATGCACCACCACGCCCAGCTAGAGACAGGGTTTCTCTATGTTGGTCAGGCTGGTCTCGAATGCCTGACCTCAGTTGATCCGCCCACCTCGGCCTCCCAAAGTGCTGGGATTACAGGCATGAGCCACCGTGCCTGGCCTCCCATGGCAATTTTTAAAACCAGAAAAAATTATTAGTAACCCCTTCATAGTAAAAATGGGGCATTTATCTCATCTATTACACAATTTACCCACCTGCATCACTGTCTCTAGTTATACCATCAGCTCTCTACGGTTTCTTCTAAGTAGTTCCAAGGTGCCCTGCATGTCACCTCACTAGGTCAGGTGTTAATGGGTCTTGGATAGGAGACTTGGCTTTTGCCCCATTTCCTGGGCTAACAGGATTTCATCCAACCAAGCTACTGGCCAAATTTTGAACTATTCAAACACCCTGGCTTTTGTAGATTTCCTTATGGGAAATGAAGGCCTAGTTCTAACCGCTGAAAAGATGCATGGCTACAAATGTAAAAGCTATAGTTTCAAAACTTCTCTATAGAGTTAAAATAGCTGATCCAGTTTTCTTTCCTGAGACTAAGGCTCCCTCTGTTGGAGACTGCTGTTACATCTCTCCTTTCCACCGACAATACCACAAAAGAATAATATTCTTGATAAGATCACCTTCCTGAGGAGCCAAAGAAGAAGCTTTGTATACTCCCCACATACTGCCTATGGGGTAGCCCTCTCTGCAGCATTCATAGACCTATAACACTATTTCTTTTTCTTTCTTTTTTTTTTGAGATAGAGTCTTGCTGTGTTGCCCAAGCTAGAGTGCAATGGCACGATCTCAGCTCACTGCAATCTCTGCCTCCCAGGTTCAAGTGTTCCTCCTTCTTCAGCCCCCCTCATAGCTTGGATTACAGGCACACACCAGTGTGCCCTGCTAATTTTAGTATTTTTAGTAGAGACAGGGTTTTGCCATGTTGGCCAGGCTGGTCTCGAACTCCTGACGTCGGGTGATCCACCTGCCTTGGCCTCCCAAAGTCCTGGGATTACAGGTGGAAGCCACTGTGCCCAGCCTTTAACACTATTTCTTAAAGCAAAAAGACCAAAGAACAAGCTTTCAACAACCAAAATGACTGAAGAGACATCAATATCTCTCACTAGTGGTGTGAATTAAATTTGTTTACTTGCATAACTAAGAATAAATGGTGGTTATAATGGCACCAGTATAGGATATCATGGCTGTGTGCTTTGACAATATACAGGTTGACCATGAAGTCTGGAAATAGATACTATTATTTTATCATGGATTTTAAATATATCAATAAACCATTCTATGTATTCATTAACTTTTCCACATTTCTTTGCAGTCTTGTAAATATAGTACAACTATCAATGAAGAGAGATTAGGGGGCTGGGCACGGTGGCTCACACCTGTAATCCCAGCACTTTGGGAGACTGAGGCGGCGGATCACTTGACCTTAGGAGTTCAAGACCAGCCTGCATGGTGAAACTCCATCTCTACTAAAAATACAAAAATTAGCCAGGTGTGGTGGTACATGCCTGTAGTCCCAGCTGCTCGGGAGGCTGAGGCACGAGAATCGCTTGAACCCCAGAGGCAGAGGTTGCAGTGAGCCGAGACCTCACCACTGCACTCCAGCCTGGGTGACAGAGCAAGACTCCATCTCAAAAAAAAGTAGATTAGGGACAGTACGTGAGAAATAGAATAAGCTCTCTGTCAGACACAGACATTAACCAGGAGTAAAAGGATTTTTCCTCAAGGTAGGTGCTAAGGAGAATAACAGATTACTAGATAATTTCAATGTTGCTCATATAAACAATAGCCAAAGCGAACTTATGTATTGTACAGAATTATTAGGATAAAGGTATCCATGAGAACAAAAATACAAACGCTTCCTAAACAAACACCAAAGACGTGTTTCAGACTGGGAGGGATGGCGGGACAGGGGAGGAGGAAGCAAGTGAAACAGGTGAAACGGGAGGAGGAAGCAAGTGAAACACAGTGAAAGACTTACATATATAAAACAAAATTTGTAAGGCATATCTGCGGCCACACATACTGATAATATCAATAGATATGGGGCCGGGCCCGGTGGCTCACTCCTGTAATCCCAGCACTTTGGGAGGCTGAGGCTGGCGGATCACAAGGTCAGGAGTTCGTGACCAGCCTGGCTAATATGGTGAAACCTCGTCTCTATGAAAAATACAAAAATTAGCCGGGTGTGGTGGTAGGTGCCTGTAGTCCCAGCTACTCAGGCGGCTGAGGCAGGAGAATCACTTGAACCCGGGAGGCGGAGGTTGCAGTGAGCCGAGATCATGCCACTTTACTCCAGCCTGGGCAACAGAGCGAGACTCCGTATCAAAAAGAAAGAAAGAGGCCGGGCGCGGTGGCTCAAGCCTGTAATCCCAGCACTTTGGGAGGCCGAGACGGGCGGATCACGAGGTCAGGAGATCGAGACCATCCTGGCTAACACGGTGAAACCCCGTCTCTACTAAAAATACAAAAACTAGCCGGGCGAGGTGGCGGGCGCCTGTCGTCCCAGCTACTCGGGAGGCTGAGGCAGGAGAATGGCGTAAACCCGGAGGCGGAGCTTGCAGTGAGCTGAGATCCGGCCACTGCACTCCAGTCCGGGCGACAGAGCGAGACTCCGCCTCAAAAAAAAAAAAAAAAAAAAAAAACACAAAAACAAAAAGAAAGAAAGAAAGGGTTTAGAGAAAGAAAGAGAGAAAGAATGGGTTTACCTACCTATTGAAAGAAAATAGTTTTCACGTTAACAAAGCAAAATCCAACACCGTGCTGTATAAAAGAACTACATCTAAGAAGAGTTTCAGGAAGCCTAAATAAATGACTAAGAGATGTACCAGAATTTATTCCTAAATGTAAGCAGGGGTTGCAGTTGTAATTATCCATCAAAGTAGAATTCTGACTAAAAAGCATTAAAAGAGAAAGAAATTTTAGCCACAATTTTTATAAAAAAGATAATGACATTTTATACAAGGAGAAATAGAAGCACACTATAATGGGAGGACTAACAAATCCCTCAGATCTAGAAAGATCAAGTGAACAATAAATTAGGATACAGAAGACTTAAACAACATAATAAATAGATTTATTTATTTAAGTAGATTTAATAATATTGAACTCTGAACCTTAACAATAGAGAATACACTTTTTTAGGGCCGGGCGCGGTGGCTCAAGCCTGTAATCCCAGCACTTTGGGAGGCCGAGACGGGCGGATCATGAGGTCAGGAGATCGAGACCATCCTGGCGAACACGGTGAAACCCCGTCTCTACTAAAAAAATACAAAAAACTAGCCGGGCGAGGTGGCGGGCGCCTGTAGTCCCAGCTACTCGGGAGGCTGAGGCAGGAGAATGGCGTGAACCCGGGAGGCGAAGCTTGCAGTGAGCTGAGATCCGGCCACTGCACTCCAGCCTGGGCGACAGAGCGAGACTCCGTCTCAAAAAAAAAAAAAAAAAAGAGAATACACTTTTTAAAAAAAATGCATAAAGGGCTGGGTGCGGTGGCTCACGCCTGTAATCTCAGCACTTTGGGAGGCCGAGGCAGGCGGATCATGAGGTCAGGAGTTCGAGACCAGCCTGGCCAACGTGGTGAAACTCCGTCTCTACTAAAAATACACAAAATTAGCTGAGGATGGTGGTGGACGCCTGTAATCCCAGCTGCTCAGGAGGCTGAGGCAGAACTGCTTGAACCCAGGAGGCAAAGGTTGCAGTGAGCCGAAATCGTGCCACTGGACTCCAACCTGGGCGACAGAGTGAGACTCCGTATCCAAAAAGAAAAAAAAATGCATAAAGCATTCACAAAAATGTGGCACATTCACATCCTAAGCTACAAAGAAAATCTCAATATATCCAAAGTGAAGAAACAATAATTCAAATAGTATTCTCTGGCCAAAACGTAATACAATTAGACAAATCAAACAATAAAACCAAAAGGCGTCTTCCAAAGGGAATTATATTTGCACACACTCACACTCACTCTCTCATATATTTCCCCTAAAGGAAATTTCAGAACGTGTTAAACCACTCCTGGGTCAAGGGGGAAATGCAAAATAAATTGCAGGGTTTTTTTTTTTTTTTTTTTGTTTTTCTGACAATGCAAGCAGCTGGGACTACAGATGCGCACCACCACGCCCAGCTAATTTTTGTATTTTTTAGTAGAGATGGGGTTTCACCAGGTAGGCCAGGATGGTCTCCATCTCTTAACCTCGTGATCCGCCTGCCTCGGCCTCCCAAAATGCTGGGCCTGGCCTAGTGTGCTTTTTTGTTTGTTTTTCATTACAAAAAGAATAAGGGGCCAGGCACGGTGGCTCACACCTGTAATCCCAGCACTGTGGGAAGCCAAGGCGAATGGATCACCTGAAGTCAGGAGTTTGAGACCAGCCTGACCAACATGGAGAAACCTCGTCTCTACTAAAAATACAAAAAATTAGCTGGGCATAGTGGCGCACGCCTGTAATCCCAGCTACTCGGGAGGCTGAGGCAGGAGAATCACTTGAACCCGGGAGGCGGAGGTTGCAGTGAGCCGAGATCGGGCCACTGCGCTCCAGAGCAGTGACCATCTCAAAAAAAAAAATAAAAATATAAAATAAAAGAAAAAGGAAGCTGAGCTACAGATTAAACAAACATTTCACAGAGAAGGAAATACCAACAGCCAGCTGTGGTGCTCATGCCTGTAATCCCAGCACTTAGGGAGGTTCACTTGAGGCCAGAACTTCTAGGCCAGCTGGGCAACATAAATGAGACCTCATCACTACTAAAAATCAAGTAATTACCTTTAGGGAGAGAAAAGGGGGGCCGGGTGCGGTGGCTCAAGCCTGTAATCCCAGCACTTTGGGAGGCCGAGACGGG
>NC_045434.1:98921781-98955494 GCF_002776525.5 Piliocolobus tephrosceles
AAAAAAAAAAAAAAAAAAAGAAAAAAAAAAAAGAAAAAGAAAAGGGGTAATATGGAAGGTGTGGGGGTAGATAATAAACTTATTTAAATATGCCTGGTTTTATAGCTTTTATTTTGAAACCCATGTATTTTACATAGTTATAAAACAAAATTAAATTTTAAAAAAATTCTAAAATAAATAAATACATAAATTGTCTTCATTTTTACAACAAAAAGTTTTTTAAAGAAGAGATCCTGGCCGGGCGCGGTGGCTCAAGCCTGTAATCCCAGCACTTTGGGAGGCCGAGACGGGCGGATCACGAGGTCAGGAGATCGAGACCATCCTGGCTAACACCGTGAAACCCCGTCTCTACTAAAAAATACAAAAAAACTAGCTGGGCGAGGTGGTGGGCGCCTGTAGTCCCAGCTACTCGGGAGGCTGAGGCAGGAGAATGGCGTAAACCCGGGAGGCGGAGCTTGCAGTGAGCTGAGATCCGGCCACTGCACTCCAGCCCGGGCGACAGAGCGAGACTCCGTCTCAAAAAAGAAAAAAAAAAAGAAAAAGAAGAGATCCTTGGCTATAGTAGAAAAGCTATATAAACAATACCTGTACTTCCTCTCAACCTGACACAGAGCATATTGTTTTCTTTCTTGAGATGAAGTCTCCCTCTAGTGGAAATTAGTTTTACAACTAGTCCCCAACACCCAGCACCACAAAGGAAAAAATCCTTTGCCTATTTCCTCCTGCTGCTGTAAAATTATATATTTTAGGTATCAGAGTCTTGAGAAGAAGGACGTGGTAGAAGATACTGAGCAATGGGATAGTAAAGAGTTGGGGACAGAGTTAAGTTTTATGAGGAATTAGAGATATGAGAAGCTCTAGGAGCCAAGATTTTGGTTATTCAACTCAGAATGGGGAAGGAACCTCAGCTTCATGATGGTAAAAAATTCCACCACCTCTGCCCAGAAAAGGGTGATTCACATCCTGATATCACTGTGTACTCAGGGGAAATAGCTCCCTACAAGGCATTGCATTAGGGAGAACCTATGGTGAGGAACAGTGATGAGCAGGGCATGAAGAGTGATTGTCCTAAGCCAGATATGATGTCCTGAGGGTGAACTCCAGGACCTCCTGTTCCTCAGGACGATCCCACAGTCTCGCTGACCACTGAGGCCAGATGCATAAAAGCTTTGCCTTCCCAGAGACTGATCAGGAGAAAAGGTACTGGCACAGCCTCTTCAGCTCCTGGCACGGAGGAACAGAGACTAGCCCACATCGAAAGTAGCCCCTTGGGGGATGATGGGAGGATCCTTGTGTCCTGGGCTACCCTAGGTCTCATCTGATCTTGCATAGTGAAAGCTACTCATGGGAGAACTCCCTTAGCAGGGAAGCTGTTAGAGTGAAATCTTTCCTAATATTGACTCTGGTTTCTGGAAGTATATGCCATTCTTCTCCATTCTCTGTAGCACTGTGGTCTTACCCTCTGCAGAGAATGTTTGTTGGTTGCCACCTCAGCATATATCTTCCACCACCTTTACAATTTTTGATAAGAACACAAAAAGAAATGAAGACTAAAAATGGTCCAGTTTCCTAAGATCGTTTTCTGGTCCTATAAAATCAAATTCCTTAATGCAGCTCTGTGGTCCTGCTCTTTTGCATAGGTAGCTTGAGAATGCTGTCCAGGAAGGGACTCATTTGAAGAATTATTTCTGCCAATTCCCACATCTTTCTTTCTCTTGCCTTCACTTCCTTCTTTAAGAGGTGAATTTCCAGACACATTAAAATTCTGGAGGAAAAAAGTGGGCTAATTAGGTGTGGTGACCCTTCCTGGATGCAAAATGTAGCATAATTCTCTATGAATCCATCAACAAAGAAGATAGGCCATTGAGGAAGATATCTCTCTCCCCAAACATATTGGTTGCTAAAGGCCAGCCCCCAGACCATAATTTCTAAAGTAACAAAAGGTAATGTGAACCTTATATAATGGAATGTTATTCAGCCTTGAAAAGGCAGGAAATTCTGATACATGGCAGAACATGGATGAAACTTGAGGACATTATGCTCAGTGAAATACGCTAGTCATGAAAGGACAAATGCTGTATGATTCCACTGATATGAGGTACTTTGAGTAGCCAAAATCATAGAACAGAAATTAGAAGAGTGGCTGCCAGGAGCTGAGGGGAGGGGTGATCAGGAGTTATTGCTTAATGAGTACAGAATTACAAAAGAGTTCTGGAAATGGATAATGGTGATGGTTGCAAAACAATATAAATGTATTTAATACCATTGAGCTATACACTCACAAATGGTTAGGAAGATAAATTGTATGTTATGTAATGTTACCACAATAAAATAAATTGGGGAAAAAAAGCAATATGACACTTACTGAGGACTGCCAAGGAGTAATGAAAGGAGATACCAGTGACTGATGCCAGGATGAGATCTTGTGTCTCCTTTTTTTTTTTTTTTCCTGGGTTCAAGCAATTCTCATGCCTCAACCTGCCGAGTAGTTGAGATTACAGGTGTGCACCACCATGCCCAGCTAATTTCTGTATTTTAGTAGAGATGGGGTTTCACCACATTGGCCAGGCTGGTCTCGAACTCCTGACCTCAAGTGATCTGCCCTCCTCGACCTCCCAAACTACTCCTAAACTTTACCCTCTCCCTTGTCTTTTGTCAGAAATCTTGCCCAGTGTAATTTCCTAAAAAGTCTAGATCAAATTAAAAAACTAAAAAAAGAAGCTAGACTACAGCCTATCTACATCAGTGTTATTAGTCGCATCATCATATGTGATTAAATTAAAATGTAACCAAAAATGTTTTAACTTATTTTTGCAACCAAATGTAAAATTAGAATAATAATAGCACATTTTGCATATGAAAAAATTGAAGCTTAGGAAAGTTAAACAATTTCTCCAAGAACACACAGTAAGTTGTAGAACCAGTTACCAAACTCAGGTAGTCTGGCAAACCCCCACACCAGCCTGTTCCCAAAAGCCCAGACCCTAAAATCTGAAATCTCTAGCCTTCATCTAATTTGATTGCTTAAACAAATTGAATAAATTTATTTCCTATGGGAATGTTCAGATGTTTAATTTCCTTTTTTTTTTTTTTTTTTTTTGAGATGGAATTTTGCTCTTGTTACCCAGGCTGGAGTGCAATGACGCCATCTTGGCTCACTGCAACCTCCGCCTTCCAGGTTTAAGCAATTCTCCTGCCTCAGCCTCCCTAGTAGCTGGGATTACAGGCATGCACCATGACACCCAGCTAATTTTGTATTTTTAGTAGAGATGGGGTTTCTCCATGTTGGTCAGGCTGGTCTCGAACTCCTGACCTCAGGTGATCCACCTACCTCAGCCTCCCAAAGTGCTGGGATTACAGGCGTGAGCCACCGCGCCCAGCCTGTTTAATTTCCTAATGTTTACTGAGACTCTTCGAGTGGGAGAGGGATACAATATACAGCATTCCTCAGTTTATTTAGCCACTGAATTTATTTTTTGTAAGCATCTCAAGGAACTTGAGCCCAAATTTTGCAAAACTGCATGTAATATAAAATGTTGCTTTTGTTCACCTTTTCCAGCTACTTTAAGGGAATATTTATTTTATCTCATTTAGAAAAATTTTTAAATTAAGATATTGAGAACTTGATTTGCCCAAGGTCATAATCAGTTAATACTGGAGTCAGAATTAGAATCTAGGTCTGGCCACAATTTCAGGTGTCTTCTTTTAAAGTTATTTATTTTTAAACACTTTTTTTTTTTTTGGATACAGGATCTCACTCTGTCACCCAGGCTGGAGTGCAGTGGCACGATCGAAGCTCACTATAGCCCTGACCTCCCCAAGCTCAGGTGCTCCTCCAATCTCGGCCTCCCGAGCAGCTAGGCCTACAGGCTCACACCACCATGCCTGGTTAATTTTTGTATTTTTTATAGAGACAGGGTTTCACCATGTTGCCCAGACTTGTCTGGAACTCTGGGCTCAAGTGATCTGCTTGACTCAGCCTCCCAAAGTGCTGGGATTACAGGCATGAGCCACCACTCCCAGCCTGAAGTTATTTTTTTAATTATAGAAGGAATACTAGCAGATTCATTCTAGCAAATCACACAATACCAAGCAGTTACCTAGGTGAATAAGTAAACCCCATAATAGTAAGTCTTTGTTATCTATTTCTCTATAACCACTTCAAAATTTAATGGCTGTGGCAGGTTGTATTTTTCTTTCTTTCTTTCTTTCTTTCTTTCTTTCTTTCTTTCTTTCTTTCTTTCTTTCTTTTTTTTTTTTTTTTTTTTGTAGTTTCCCTCTTGTTGCCCAGGCTGAAGTGCAATGGCGCAATCTTGGCTCACTGCAACCTCCACCTCCTGGGTTCAAGCGATTCTCCTGCCTCAGCCTCCCAAGTAGCTAGGAGCCACGTTAGCTGCACCACCACACCCAGCTAATTTTGTATTTTTAGGAGAGATGGGGTTTTACCATGCTGGTCAGGCTGGTCTCAACCTCCCAACCTCAGGTGATCCGCTCGCCTCAACCTCCCAAAGTGCTGGGATTATAGGCGTGAGCCACGGCGCCCAGCCAGGTTGTACTTTTCAAGAGGGTTGTAACAAGATATTCCATACCACATGCTCTTCTTAAATGTGACACTCCTCCCATTAAGAGGTAGAGTCTATATTCCCTCCTCTTGAACTTGGGTGGGCCTGTAAGTAAGGTGGAAGTGAGGCAAGTTCAAAAAAGGTTATACGGCAGAAGCGAGATGAGGAAGGGAACGTCATCGTTTGGAAAGCGTCGCAATAAGACGCACACATTGTGCCGCCGCTGTGGCTCTAAGGCCTACCACCTTCAGAAGTCGACCTGTGGCAAATGTGGCTACCCTGCCAAGTGCAAGAGAAAGTATAACTGGAGTGCCAAGGCTAAAAGACGAAATACCACCGGAACGGGTCGAATGAGGCACCTAAAAATTGTATACCGCAGATTCAGGCATGGATTCCGTGAAGGAACAACACCTAAACCCAAGAGGGCAGCTGTTGCAGCATCCAGTTCATCTTAAGAATGTCAGCGATTAGTCATGCAATAAATGTTCTGGTTTTGAAAAATAAAAAAAAAAAAAAAAAAAGGTTATACATCTTCCACTTGATTGTCTTAGGAGTGACTCAGAATCCAGCCACCTTGGATATAAGGAAGCAGAGCAACCTCATGGAGAAACCGCATAGGTGTTCCTACTGACAATCCTAGCTGAGATCCCAGTCAACAGCCAGCATAACTTCAGACATATGTTGAAGTAAAATAAAATGGAGACCAGGCCTGAAGAATCTCTGAGCAGACAAAACCAATTAGGCCTCATAATTGACCTCAACCTTGATTTACAAACACAAGGGAAACTTATGTTGAGCCATTTCTTGTAAATGCCTGTATTAAAGAAAAATAAAACTTAAGCTCAACCAGTTGGAAACAGCCAAAAACTTACATAACTAGGGACTTTCCAACAAGGTGAATGAATGAATAAGGCAACTATATAATTGCAATCAATCAAATTATTTATTTTGCTTCCACATTTACTCCATAAATACTTGCCCCTGATGATTTGTCATGAGAAAAATTAAACTTCTTTCAGTTTGGTATTTCCCGATTCATTAATTGCTTCCTACTCAAATAAACTCTTAAAACTTTTTTTGTGCCTTAGTTTACCTTTTACATATGTGAATGAGCAATTCCAAATGATTCCAGCCCCAAGCTTTCAAGTCATCTCAGGCTTCCAAGTCTTCTCAGCTGAAGTGTCAGTGATTCTGAAGCAGAAACAAGTCATCCCCACTATACCCTTTCCAAATTCTTGACCCACAGAATCCATGACATAATAAACTGGTTGCTGTTTTATACCAGTAAGTTTGGAGTGGTTTGTTACACAGCAATAGGCAATTGGAACACTCCCTTATCTTCCCCAAGGTAGCATCTTGGTGAAGGTGGAGCAACCAATGACCTAGAGGTAGCAGAAAAAGGAGGCAACTTCAGGTCTCTGTGGCTGGACTCTGGCACCCTAACGCTCTCAGATGTGTTGGGCTGGCCTTGTCCCTGGGTACTTTGTGCTGAGCAAGGTGCAGCTTTTTTCTGCTGGGCCTTTTGGAGTATCAGCCTACCATGAACCTCTCAAGTTCATGGTCTCATACCATTCTATTTGCCTCTAGTCCCTGCCCAGTGGGCTTCCTTGTCTTATTCCCAGACTTCTACAAAAGACATTTATTCTTGTCTAGGTATCTTCCCTTGGAAGGAGATGGGAGTCAAATCTGTTCAAAATCCATTCCTCTCTCCATACCCCCAACTCCTGATAGGGCTGGGTGAAGTTCTCACCACCTACTCCTAAGGGTTTTATTTATTTATTTATTTTTATATATATATATTTTTTGAGACAGAGTCTCGCACCCACGCTAGAGTACAGTGGTGTGATCTCAGCTCACTGCCAGCTGTGCCTCCTGGGTTCACACCATTCTCCTGCCTCAGCCTCCCGAATAGCTGGGACTACAGGCGCCCGCCACCATGCCTGGCTAATTTTTTATATTTTTAGTAGAGATGGGGTTTCACTGTGTTAGCCAGGATGGTCTCGATTTCCTGACCTCATGATCTGCCCGCCTCAGCCTCCCAAAGTGCTGGGATTACAGGTGTGAGCCACCGCTCCCGGCCTCCTCAGGGTTTTAAAATCCATTCCTGGCCGGGAAGCACATTCAATGTAGGACTGGTTTCAAGTGATGCACCAGTGTAAAAAGGGATTTGCGGGCAATCAGTATAAATTATTTGGGTTTGGATCTAGCTCTGTCACAATATAAGGGGATCTCAGGCATATCTCTACAATTTTATTTCTTCTTCTGTAATATCTTGATAATGGTTACTTCGTAAGATTATTAAAAAGATTAGAAAGTAAATGTAAAGCAGTCCAGGCACGGAGGCTCACGCCTTAATCCCAGCACTCTGGGAGGCAGAGGCGGGTGGATCACCTAAGGTTGGGAGTTCGAGATCAGCCTGACCAACATGGAGAAACCCCGCCCCCGTCTCTACTAAAAACACAAAATTAGCTAGGTGTGGTGGCACATGCCTGTAATCCTAGCTACTCGGGAGGCTGAGCCAGGAGAATCCCTTGAACCTGGGAGGCGGAGGTTGCAGTGAGCCGAGATCGCGCCATTGCACTCCAGGCTGGGCAACAAGAGCCAAACTCCGTCTCAAAAAAAAAAAAGTAAAAGTAAAGCAAAAGTTAGTTACGATTAGAAAATGCATATCAGCAAATTAAAGACTCCAAAAGCTATTTAATTAAAGGGAATTGCTTAATTCTCTCGGATTCCAAATTTTCCTGCTTGATAAATTCACAGAACCCTTTCAAACGAAACACCATAATTAGGATTAGGGTGGAGACGGAGGAGCTGGAGTGAACAGGACACGGCTGGAACACGTCCACGCACGAGTATGAGGTGAGGTGTTCAGGTCAATGGGAACGCCACTCCCCTCGGGAGGACACGGCAGTGTTTTCGTCCTCCTGGGGCTGAACCCGGGACGTCTACACGAGGCTAATGGGACAGCTGTTTCTCCGCTCCCTCGTCACAGCCCGCGCGTGCTCCGCTCCGCTTCCCTTCGACCTGCGTATTGCCAGTACTGTCTCCATCTTGTCCAGCCCCCGCTGTCGGGAACTGAGAACAGCCTTTCCCAGACTTCCGGTTTTGACTCACTAATGACGGGAAAGCTCCGGACCCTCTTGCGAGACGCGGGGAAAGAAGCGGGGCGGGGCGGGGCGCGGCGAGAGTAGGAGCGGGGCTCAAGATGACGGAGGACAGAAGGGCGGGTAGGGGCGGGGCGAGAGGAGGTGTGCGACGGGAGGAGGGGCGGGGCTCACAGTGACGGAAGCAGAAGGGCGGGGCGGGACGAGAGGAGGGGAGGGATGAGCGGAAGCGACGGAAGAGAGGAGGGGCCGGACGAAAGGAGGGACGGGACGAGAGGAGGGGCGTACGAGTGACGTAGCAGAAGGGCGGGGCGCAAGAGCGACGGAGCACTACCCGGGTGAGAGGAGGGGCGGGGCGTGGGAGTGACGGATGTGGGAGTGACGGGGCGTGGGAGTGACTGGGCACCTAGAGGCCCGATCCGGAGGCGAGGCGAGGCGTGAGAGTGGCTGCGGGAGGAGGGCCGGGAGGGGCTGGAGCGCCCCTGGGTGTCCTTGAGCTTGCGGGAAATCCGGGTCACTTTTTCCCCAGGCCTCAGGCCTGCCGCGTCGAATTTGGGGTCTTCGCTAGGCCTGCGAGGTTGGCCGACGTTCAGGATCGGTGCCCAGGAGATGGGCTGCCTTCCGTGGGGCTGGGCAAGGGACTCTGCCTGGCAGCGCGCCTGAGCGGGCGCCGGAGCACAGGGCTGGATGCGGGGCACCTCGGCGTGATTCGTGGCGCCAAGTCTCTTCTACCATCCCTACCCTGAGTTCCTCCATTCTCTTTCCCGGAAGCAACCACTGTTACAGTTTTTGCGTGACCTTCCTAGATGATCTCCAGTCGTCCCTTGGTATCCGCAGGCAGATTAGCTCCAGGACAGCACCCTGAAGGGGTGGCCTGCCCCTCCACACCTGTGGGTGCTTCTCGCTAGGTGGAAACGAGAGACTTGAGAAAAGAAATAAAGACACAGAGACAAAGTATAGAGAAAGAAAAGCAGGGCCCCAGGGGACCAGTGCTGTGCTTTCAGAGGACCCACACTGGCACTGGTCTCTGAGTTCCCTCGGTATTTATTGCCTAAAAGATAAGGGAGTAAATAAGCAGTAAGGCATACAGGTACACGGAGCTGTTGCATTTTCCCAGGATCGGGCCGGAGACAGATGTTTTTCTTTTACTGAGATTTAAAGGAATGGTACTGACCTTTAACCACAAGCAGGCTTTAAACATTTACCTAACAAAGCACATTCCTTACCTCCCAAAATCCTTTCAACTTTAATTAGCACAGCAATGTCTCTAGCAAGGACAAGATTGGGGGTAGAGTCACAGATTAACAGCATCTCAAATATAGAGCCCAATGGAGTCTCTTAAACTTACTTCTATCTATAATAACACAGTAACAGGCTAACCTATTTTTTCCCTACAGCACCCCATACTAAAATCTGCGATGTTCAAGTCCCTCCTATAAAATGGCATAGTATTTACATACAACTACGCACATCCTCCCACACACTTTAAATCAGCTATGGATTACTTGTAATACCTAATACAATGTAGTTATACTGTATTGTTTGTATTTGCATTATTTTTATTGTTATTTTCCCTAATATTTTGGGAATCCGCTGATGTGGGAGGGCAACTAGATCTATACATGTATCTATATTAATATGCGTAAATATATTTCCTCCATTTTCCCCTTACTCAAAAACCCCCACACTATACACACTACTCTTCACCCGAGTCTTTTCAGTTAGCAGTAAGTCTTGAACCTGTCCAAGAGCAGGATGACATGCAAAATGAGTGATTTAAAACTCTTTCTACAGCTGGACTTTAAAGTACTTCCAGCGTTTTTTTTTTTTTGGAGACGGAGTCTCGCTCTGTCGCCCAGGCTGGAGTGCAGTGGCTGGATCTCAGCTCACTGCAAGCTCCGCCTCCCAGGTTCACGCCATTCTCCTGCCTCAGCCTCCCGAGTAGCTGGGACTACAGGCGCCCGCCACCTCGCCCGGCTAGTTTTTTGTATTTTTTTAGTAGAGACGGAGTTTCACCGTGTTAGCCAGGATGGTCTCGATCTCCTGACCTCGTGATCCACCCGTCTCAGCCTCCCAAAGTGCTGGGATTACAGGCTTGAGCCACCGCGCCCGGCGTTTCCAGCTTTTTACTACTATTTTTGCAGAGGGCTCACCTATGGGAATTAAAAGGTGCATTTCTAGCCTGGGCATATAATAAGACTTGTCTCTTCAAAATAAAATAAAATTAGCTGGGTGTGGTGGCAGCCTCCTGTGGTTGCAGCTACTCAGGAGGCTGAGGTGGGAGAATCGCTTGAGCCTGGAAAGTCGAGGCTGCAATTTCAAGTGATTCTCCTGCCTCAGCCTCCCTAGTAGCTGGGATTGCAGCGTGCACCACCACGCCTGGCTAATTTTTGTATATTTAGTACAGACAGGGTTTCACCATGTTGACCAGGCTCTTCTCAGACTCCTGACCTCAGGTGATCTGCCCGCCTCGGTCTCCCAAAGTGCTGGGATTACAGGCTTGAGCCACTGTGCCTGGCCCAAAGTGAGGAGTTTTTATGCAGCTGGAGAGTAAAGAGGGGGAGTTTCAGAGACTTGAGGGGAAAAGTCTGTGTTTCTTCAGTCTCAGATAATGTCTTGAACAACCAGACCTCTGGGCATCAGCAGTTGAGCATAACATCTTAAAGGCATTCCCTCGAATCTTCTGCTTTTTTTTTTTTTTTGAGACAGGATCTCACTCTGTCACCCAGGCTGGACTACAGTGACACAATCTCGGCTCACTGTAACCTCCATCTCCCGGGTTCAAGCGATTCTCCCACCTCAGCCTCCTGAATAACTGGGACTACAGGCACATATCACCCAGCTAATTTTTGTTTTTTGTTTCTTTTCTGGTAGAAATGAAGTTTCACTATGTTAGCCAAGGTGGTCTCAAACTCCTGACCTCAAGTGATCTGCCTGCCTCTGCCTCCCAAAGTGCTGGGATTACAGGTGTGAGCCACCATGCCTGGTCCTTCTGCAATTTTTTTTTTCAAGACCCTGAAGTTATATTCTTCTGCTTGGCAAAGAAAACAGTACATCAGCAGTTTATAATTATATTGAAGAAGGAATATTGGGCAAAACACAAGTGCAAGCAAGCAAGGGCCTGATCGGAATTTTCATCCTTTCAGTCACTAAAAATGCTGGTGTGGTAAAATCTCAAGGGGTCTGGTTATAAAATGTACCTTAGAAATTCCATGGGAAGCCATGGTCTTGTTTCTTTTTATAAACAAGGCCTGTCTGTCTGCCCCTGGATTTCCCTCTTGTATCCTAGCAAAGATCAGACTTTGTTTTTTGTGTACATTTTTTGATATGGAGTCTCACTCTGTCACCCATGGATGAATGCAGTGCTGCTATCATAGCTCACAGCAGCTTCAAACTCCTGGGGTCGAGCGATCCTCCCATTTCATTCTCCCAAGTCTTTGGGACTACAGGTGTGTGCCAGTGCACCTGACTAGGATCAGACTTTAGAAGATTCTGGCCCGACTGGATGGCACAGGCCCATCACTCTACTATTTCACTGTACTCTCTGTAAAGTCCTGAAATATTCTGACCAACAGGGATGGACTCTTTTCAAGATCCATAGAGCTCTGAGGAATTTGTCCTATCCTCTTCTTCCCCCACTGCCTCACGTTGCTGGTATCTGCTTAGAAAGGAGCTAATGGAATGGGTAAACTAGGAGTACTAGAGTGGTTGGTCTGAGACAAGGGTGAGGGGAAGGAATCAACCACTTTGGGATCAGAACAGAGAAGAAAGCAGAGCCACCAGGGCAACTGTAGTTACTCCTTTCTTGCTGCTGTTTGGCTGTAGTTACCCTCTCCCATACTATCAAGAAGCCCCAGTGAAACCACATGTACCACATTTATATTTTTTGCTCTGAGATCCATTCTCTGCCCTAACTCTCCCTGTTGTACTTGCAGGGAAATACATTTCCCCAGGATCTCATCGTGCAAAGTGAAAGCCAAAATCCTTGCTGTGTTCCACAAGACCCTTCACCTCCTCCTAGCTCACTCTGATCTGGCTACACTGGTTTTTGCTATTTCTGGGACACAACAGTTTGCTGCTACCACAGAACCTTTGCACTTCGTGGCCCCTCAGCCTGGAAGCTTGTCCTCTAGATATTCTACATGGCTACTTCCCTCACTTCCTTCAGGTCTTAACACAAAAGTCACTTCTCAGGGGGCCTGCCTTAGCCACACTATCTAAAATTTCACGTACGAACACACCCAGATATTTCATATCCTGTTTCCCTCTTTATTTCTCTTTAGCACTTGTCACATCTGACATACTAAATAAAAACTGGTTCCTCGGTCCACACACTTTTCACACGAATGTGTGGGTTTTCCACACCAAGCAATTCTCCAGTTCTCAGTGGTCACCAATTGTGTGTCCTCCCATCTAACTCAAGTCAGACACTACCTGGAATTAATGAAGTTCCCACAAGTTAAGGACTCAGGCTCACAAGACTGCTCCTCACTTCAGATGCCAATCACAAGTTCCAGATTGTCATCTGTACTTCTCACCAATTGGCTATCAACTGGGGCTTTCCAAACACCCTCCTCCTGTTTGATAATTTGCCATAATTGCTCACAAAACTCAGGGAGACATTTACTTACATTTACCAGTTTATTATAAAGAATATGACAAGTCTGGGTGTGGTGGCGTATGCTTGTAATCCCAGCACTTTGGGAGGCTGAGGTGGGCAGATCACCTGAGAGGTCAGGAGTTCAAGACCAGCCTGGCCAACATGATGAAACTCCATCTCTATTAAAAATACAAAAATTGGCTGGGTGTAGTGGTGGGCGCCTGTAATCCCAGCTACTCAGGAGGCTGAGAGAATCGCTTGAATTCAGGAGGCGGAGGTTGCAGTGAGCTGAGATCGCACCACTGCACTCCAGCCTAGAAAACAGAGTGAGACTCTGTCTGCAATAATAATAATAATAAAATAAAGAATATGACAAAGTTTACAGATGGACAGCCAAATGGAAGATGCACCGAGGGCAAGTATAGGTGAGGGCTTGGAGCATCCATGCTCTATTTAGGCTTGCCACCTTCGTAGCACCGCGATGTGTTCACTAAGCCAGAAACTCTTGGAACCCTGTTGTTTAGGGTTTGGATGTAGATTCTATTACTTAGACAGAATGGATGAAATCATTGACCATTGGAGTTAATCTCCAGCCCCTTTCTCCTCCCCAGAGGTTGGCGATGGAGCTGAAAGTTCCAACCCTCTGATCATTTGGTTGGTTTCTCTAGAAACTGGACCCCTTCTTCCAGGAATCACCTCATTAGTATAAACTCAGGTATGCTTGGAAGGGGCTTATTATGAATAACAAAAGACACTCCTCTCACCCCATTAGGAAATTACAATTGTTTTAGATCTGTGTTAGGAACTAAGGACAAAGACCAAAAGTATACTTCTTCACAATATTACATAAACCACATATTTTATTATCTGCCTCACAAACTAGGATGTAAACTCCATGAGGACAGGGATTTGTTTTTTGTTTGAGACAGGGTCTCACTCTGTTGCCCAGGCTGGAGTGCACTGGCACTGAAATGGCCTTGTTACCTGGAGTAACACCTGAGGTTCGTTGTCTCACAACCACCAAGAATAAGGATGCAGACACACAAAGAGTGAGGTTGAGAGTGGAATTTTAATAGACGAAAAAAAGAGAATAGCTCTCTGCTGCAGAGAGGGGTCCTGGAAAAATGGGTTGCCAGATCTGCAGTGAAATGCAGGGGGTTTTATAGATGAGCTGGTGAGGAGGCAGAGTCTGATCTACATAGCGTGCAAAAAACTGGTCTGACCAGGTGTGCTATTTGCATAGGATGGGAATGTCTGGCTTCCTCCACCCCAATCTTTGATTATGCAGGCAGGTTCACTGCCTGAGCTGCACCGTGTTGCCCATTTCTTTATTACTATGCATATGGTAACAAAAAAAAGGGAAGATGGAGCCTCCATGGTGGACATGCCTGACCCCCCGGGTACCCCTTTTCTATTGGCATAGCTGCCAGCATTCCCCTGTGCAAGCTTCCAGCTTGCTTACCCATGTTTGCAGCTCAATTTTTCAGGCTGCTCTTTCTTAGAAATGATTTTGGGGGCTGCTTTTTTGTTAGCAAAGAAATTCTACTGAGGACTTTTCTGCACTCACTATCTGCCTAAATAATTTCTGTCTCCTATATCAGCACAATCATGGCTCACTGCAACTTCTGCCCCCAGGCTCAAGCGATCCTCCCATCTCAGCCTCCCAAGTAGCTGGGACCACAGGTATGAACCACCATGTCTGGATAATTTTTGTGTTTAGGTAGAGCCTGGGTTTTGCCATGTTGCCCAGGATAGTCTTGAACTCCTAGGCTCAAGTGATCAGACTGCCTGGGCTCAAGCCATCCTCCTGCCTCAGCCTCTCAAAGTGCTAGAATTACAGGAATAAGCCACCACACCTGTCCATACAAAAAAACCTTTTTTTTTTTTTTTTTTTTTGAGATGTAGTCTTGGTCTGTTGCCTAGGCTGCAGTGCAGTGGCACGATCGCAGCTCACTGCAACCTCTGCCTCCCAGGTTCAAGCGATTCTCCTGCCTCAGCCTGCTGAGTAGCTGGGATTACAGGCATGAGCCACAGCGCCTGGCCATATAAAATTTTTGATTAAAGAAAAATTTAAGGCTGGGTGTGGTGGTTCATATTTATAATCTCAACACTTTGGGAGGTCAAAGCCCAAGGATCTCTTGAGGCCAGGAGTTCAAAGCCAGCTAGGCAATTTAGTGAGACTCACTTTCTACCAAAAAAAGTTTAAAAATTAAACTTTAGCAGTTTAAATAAATTTTTAATTTTTAGAAATTAAAAATTAGCAGGCCTGGCCAGATGTGGTGGCCCACACCTGTAATCCTAGCACTTTGGGAGGCCAAGGTGGGTTGATCACCTGAGGTCAGGAGTTTGAGACTAGCCTGGCCAACATGGCAAAATCTCATCTCTACTAAAAATGCAAAAAATAGCCAGGCGAGGTGGCAGGCACTGTAATCCTAGCAGGCAGAGGTTGCACTGAGCTGAGATCAATGGCACTCCAGCCTGGGTGACAGAGCAAGACTCTGTATCAAAAAAAAAATATATATATATATGTGTGTGTGTGTGTATGCGTGTGTGTATATATATGTGTGTGTGTATATATGTATGTATGTATATATAGTAGGCTCTGGTGATGCATGCCTGTAGTCCTGATACAGGAGGTAGAAAGAAATTATTTAGGCACTCCAGCCTGGGTGACAGAGCAAGACTCTGTACAAACAAACAAACAAAAAACAAAAAGCCTCACGCCTGTAATCCCCAGCACTTTGGGAGGCGGAGGCAGGTGGATCTCCTCCGCAGGTGAGGTCAGGAGTTCAAGACTAGCCTGGCCAATATGGCGAAACCCCGTCTCTACTAAAAATACAAAAATTAGCCGGGTGTGGTGATGGGCACCTGTAATCCCAGCTACTTGGGACGCTGAGGCAGGAGAATCGCTTGAACTCGGGAGGCAGAGGTTGCAGTGAGCTGAGATCGCACCATTGCATTCTAGCCTGGATGACAAGAGCAAAACTCTGTCTCAAAAAAAAGTACAGGTTGAGTATCCTTTATCTAAAATACTTGGGACCAGAATTGTTTCAAATTTTGATTTTTTTCAGATTTTGGAATATTTGCATTATACCCACCCTAGTTGAGTATCTCAAATCTGAAAATCTGTAATCCAAAATGCTCCAGTGAGCATTTCCTTTGATCATCCTGTCAGCACGCAAAACGTTTAGGATTTTGGAATGTTTTGAATTTCAGATTTTCAGATTTGGGATGTTCAACCTGTATTTTATATGAATATTCCAAACAGCCTTAAAATATGTGGGCTTTTTTATTTTTTTCTGGGAAATACTAAAAAATTATAATAAGTGAGGAGACCACCCCTTATATTGTCTTATGCCCAATTTCTACCTCTACAGAAAGAAGCCATAAAAACTAAAAGCAGAAATGGAATCTATAGGCAGATAGCCCAACTCTGCGCCCTGGGCCTGGTAGTTAAAAAATCAGCCCCTGACCTCACTGCTTGTTTTATCTATAGATTTCAGACACTGTGTGGAAAAGCATCATGAAAATCCCTGTCCTGTTCTGTTCCATTCTGATTACCGGTGCATGCAGCCCCCAGTCATGTACCCCCTGCTTGCTCAATCATGACCCTCTCACATGGACCCCCTTAGAGTTGTAAGCCCTTAAAAAGGATAGGAATTGCTACTCAGGGAGCTCGGATTTTGGAGACGTGAGTCCACCGATGCTCCCAGCTGAATAAAGCCCTTTCCTTCTGCAACTCGGTGTCTGAAGGGTTCTTGCCTGCAGCTCCTCCTGCTACAATAATAGCTATGTTAAGGCTTAACTGACATACAATAAACTGAACATATTTAAAATGTACAAGTTTTCGGCCGGGCGCGGTGGCTCAAGCCTGTAATCCCAGCACTTTGGGAGGCCGAGACAGGTGGATCACGAGGTCAGGAGATCGAGACCATCCTGGCTAACACGGTGAAACCCCGTCTCTACTAAAAAAAATATAAAAAACTAGCCGGGCGAGGTGGCGGGCGCCTGTAGTTCCAGCTACTCAGGAAGCTGAGGCAGGAGAATGGTGTGAACCTGGGAGGCAGAGCTTGCAGTGAGCTGAGATCCGGCCACTGCACTCCAGCCTGGGCGACAGAGCGAGACTCCGTCTCAAAAAAAAAAAATAAAATGTACAAGTTTTGACATGTGTATACACCTGGGAAATTATCACCACAATTCAGGTCTGATATACACGTTAGGCACAGTTCATAGGGCCTACTTTTTTTTGAGATAAATTCTCTCTGTTGCCCAGTCTGGATCTCCGCTCACTACAACCTTCGCCTCTGAGGCTCAAGCGAGTCTGAAGCCTCAGCCTCCGGAGTAGCTGGGATTACAGGCTAATAGTTACATCTTTAGTTTCGCCATGTTGGCCAGGCTGGTCTCAAATTCCTGGGCTCAAGCGATCCGCTCACCTCAGCCTCCCAAACTGCTGGGATTAAAGGCGTGAAACACCTTGCCTGGCCGAAAAATGTTTTAAATTCAAAATGCTGTAATGGAGGCTGGGTGCAGTGGCTTTTTTTACTCAGCATACTTGAGATACACGTTTTTGTATATATGAGTAGTTCCGTCCTTTTTTTGGCTAACATTCCATTGTATGAATTGGTCTTTAACTTGTTGATTAACATTTGGATTGTCTACAGTTTGGGGCTATTACAAATAGAGCTGCTATGAACATGTGTGTACAGGCTTTTGTATGGGCATATGCTCTGTTTACTCTTGGTAAATACCTAGGAGTGGAATGGCTGAGTCATATTATAGTAGTTTAACGTTTTTAAAAACCACCAAACTGTTTTCCAAAGTGAACGTACCATTTTACATTCCCAACAGCAGTGAATGAGTGTTCTGGTTTCCCCACATCCTTGCCAACTTGGTATGGTCAGTCTTTTAAATTTTAGACAGTCTGATATGTGTGTAGTGGTATCTCATTGTGTTTTAAATTTGCATTTCCCTAATGATTAATGACATTCCCTAATGATTAATGACGTTGGCCATCTTTTCATGTGATTATTTGCGATCCACATATCTTCTTTTTTTTTTTTTTTTTTTTTTTTGAGACGGAGTCTCGCTCTGCCGCCCAGGCTGGAGTGCAGTGGCCGGATCACAGCTCACTGCAAGCTCCGACTCCCGGGTTCACGCCATTCTCCTGCCTCAGCCTCCCGAGTAGCTGGGACTACAGGCGCCCGCCACGTCGCCCGGCTAGTTTTTTGTATTTTTAGTAGAGACGGGGTTTCGCCATGTTAGCCAGGATGGTCTCGATCTCCTGACCTCGTGATCCGCCCGTCTCGGCCTCCCAAAGTGCTGGGATTACAGGCTTGAGCCACCGCGCCCGGCCTCACATATCTTCTTTTATCAAGTGTCTGTTCAAATTGTTTGTCCCCCTTTTAGGAGAGTTGTGAAAATAATCTTTTAATTGAAAAGGTACATTGTTTCCACCTGATTTAGAACCTAAGAATCTTGAAAGGAAAGAGAAAGAACAAACATTTTCGTGACTGAGAACTGGATGGTGACAAATGAGGAAAAAAACACAATAAAGGCAAGTTTGGTGGGGGTGACAGAGCAGAGCGACTTGTGATCCCCGCTCCGTCACGACGTTCGGTTCAGTTCGTTCCTCTGTACTACCGGGTTAATGATACCGGCAATCAGCGCAAGTGAGATAATCACCAGCGCACTCTTGGATCTCTATGCAGGTTTGTAAACTATGTGGAGGAAACGAACCCGTCGCGGTCTCAGCCGAAGAGGCCGGAGTAGGAGCCGAAGCCTGAAGCCTGAGCAGGTTCTGAAAAACGGACCGGCAGTTCAGGACTAGGCCCTGAACCACAACTTGCTCCTCAGGTCCGGGTCGGAAGTGACGACTTCATTCACTGAGCAGCCATTTCCGGTTCCCAGTGTGCCCGGAGTGCCTTCTGGGTGTCAGAAAAGACACAGAAATTGACGGGGCGGAACCGCGACACGGTGCCTGCTGATGTCAAAAGGTCTCACGGCTCCGGGGGGACCCAGTCGCCCACAGCCGCCAGGGGCGCTGCCGGCCCCGAGCCCGTTGTCGAGAGCGGCTGGGCTGCTCGTGTCTGCCCTTCAGTCCTTCACAAGTCTTCTCGGACCTAGAGTTCCTGGATCTCACTGCGATCTTGGAGGATTCCTATGTAGAATTCGCAAGGATATAGGGAAGGAAAAAAACCAAAAGACCTCTAACTTTGTTTCCGCCCGGTTTCGAACCAGGGACCTTTAAAAGCTTGTGAGGCGAACGTGATAACCACTACACTACGGAAACCGAATGGCAGGTGATATTTTGCAAACAGCTCTTAAAAGGTAGCGCCTCATCACCGCGTCCCTGGCTCAAGAGAAAAGTACCCGGCGGGCCAACCACAGCTTTGGGATCGGGGCGCGCAGGGAAGTAGTCAGCAAAACAGGTAAGGCCCGGGCTGCTAGCGGTGGGTGATGACCGAGGGCACAGGGGTGAACTCCATGGTGCTTCCTTAGGAAATTTCTGGCACAGTTAGAGCTGCAGCCAGAGCCGTGAGACAGTGGGGCAGGGCTCCAGGCGTCCTCGAATGCTCGTCGTGGAGTTTTCCTGGTCCTGTCGGGTCCCTAAGGAGCACTTGGCGGGGAGCGTGGACGCCCTGGGGCCAGGCCACCGCGGCCACTGAGAGCCCCGCCCGGGGACTGGAGAAAAACGGAGTAGAAGAGACCTAGGGTACAGACTTGGCCGGGTCAAGGGAAACCAGCTCATATTTGGAACAAAGTACGCCTTAGATTTGCCCAGCACTGAATTTAGAAGCATTTTCACATTCTCGTGTTTAACTAGTTTTACAACAGTGCCGCGAGCAAAGTATTAAACGTGTTTTAAAGATGAAGAGACTGAAGCCAGGTAAATTGTACTTGGGTAAGATGGAAGCGCTACTTAACATTAAGGAGAGTCTGCGACTCTGATGTTCTCAGGCTGTATCTCGCTTAGTGGGACTACACGTTATTATTGTCCGAGGAAGCAAACGAAGAGGAGACTGTGCAGAGTATTCCTGGAGGGACTCAAGATACCTCTCTAGGTAGAACCCCAAGATACCTGTGTAGAGTAACAGCTTATGTCGAATGACCTCATCTTTTCCACTGCTGCGAGTGAAATTATCTGAGGAGGTAGGAAGAGGAGATGGTTTAGGGACGCCATATGACAAAGGCTTTGGAAAATTAAGAAGAGGCCGGGAGCAGGGGATCACGCCTGTAATCCCAGCACGGTGGGAGTCCGAGGTGGGCGGATCTCACCTAGGATCAGGAGTTTGAGACCAGCCTGGCTAACATGGTGAATCGCCATTTCTACTAAAAATACAAAAATTAGCTGGGCGTGGTGGCGCGCGCCTGTAATCCCAGCCACTCGGGAGGCTTAGGCAGGAGAATAGCTTGAACCCAGGAGGCTTAGGTTGCAGTGAGCCGAGATCACGCCATTACACTCCAGATTGGATGAAAAAGCAAAACTTAGTCAAAAAAAAAAAAAAAAAAAAAAAAGAGAAGGATGAGAGAATTACCGAGGCAGTAGTGAAGACTTACATGCTGTTGTGTGATACAAATGCCCGGGGGCTGGCATGGAACGATGTTGACTGCGCCAGGAGCTCTAATCTAGCAAGAACCTAGAGGAGAAAGTGGGTTGTGGGATGAATAAGCGAAGGAAGAGGGTTAAGGAGTTGGGGGTGGTAGTGAGAGAGCAAAAGAGGAGCACCTGGTTACAGGTTGAGGCTGTGCAGTATGTAGAAAGACATCAGAGATGTTCAATAGTGCTCACTTCAGCAGCACATATACTCACATTGGAATAGTACAGAGAAGATGAACATGGCCCCTGTGCAAGGCTGATGCACAAATTCATGAACGGTTCCTTTTTTTTTTTTTTTAAGAAATGTCCAATGGACTGAATGCTAGACAGATAATAGTTTATTAGGTTGAGGCACTTTATCAGAAAATTGGCTTAAATAATAAAGCGAAAATATTGCCTCACAATCCTAGGTAGATCTGGGTTTCAGGTAAGTCTTCATACAAGGCTCAAAGAAGTCTCTGGGCCAGGCGCGGTGGCTCACGCCTATAATCACAGCACTTTGAGAGATCGAGGCGGGCAGATCAACTGAGGTCAAAAATTCGAGACCAGCCTGGTATTACTAAAAATACAAAGTAATTAGCCGGGCATAGTGGTGCACACCTGTAGTCCCAGCTACGTGGGAGGCTGAGGCACAAGAATTGCTTGAACCCAGCGGGTGGAGGCTACAGTGAGCCGAGATTGCACCACTGCACTCCAGCTTGGGCAACAGAGTGAGACTCCATCTCAATTAATAATAATAATAATAAAGAAGTATCTGGTTTATCTTGGTCCTTCTTCTTCAATGTGGACTCCATTCTGGGGCAGACTCTCTACTCATGTTTTCAAAGTGCCCACCACAGGCAGCTTGAGCTATATGTTCTCTTGTTCACAGCCAGCAGAAAAAAGTGTGTACTTCTTGGAGAACTCATTATCGTGTAACAGGGATGGGATATGCTGCTTCGTTTAAATCATTAGGGCCTACTCCTGAGGTCCGGGGTAAGATTAATCCTACTCAAACTCTATGGCTGACAAATTCAGGGTACCCCTAAGAAGGGAATAGGATGTTGTAATGCCAAGGTGGCAACCAACGAACATTCTCTTCAGAGGGTAAGACCACAGTGCTACAGAGAGTGGAGAAGAATGGCATATACTTCCAGAAACTAGAGCTGATGTTAGGAAAGATTCCACTCTAAGGGATTCCCCACTAAGGGAGTTTTCCCATGAGTAGCTTTCACTATGCAAGATCAGATGAGACCTAAGATAGCCCAGGACACAAGGATCCTCCCATCGAAGAGGCCACTTTCATTGTGGGCTAGTCTCTGCCCTCTGTGCCAGGAACTGAAGAGGCTGTGCCAGTACCTTTTCCCCTGATCAGTCTCTGGTAAGGCAAAGTTTTTATGCATCTGGCCTCAGTGGTCAGTGAGACTGTGGGATCATCCTGAAGGACAGGAGGTCCTGGAATTCACCCTCAGGACATCATATGTGGCTTAAGATGATCACTCTTCATGCCCTGCTCATCACTGTTCCTCACCATAGTTTCTCCCTAATGCAGTGCCTTGTGGGGAGCTATTTCCCTGAGTACACAGTGATATCAGGATGTGAATCACCTTTTTTCTGGGCAGAGGTGGTGGAATTTTTTATCATCATGAAGCTGAGGTTCCTTCCCCATTCTGAGTTGAATAACCCAAATCTTGGCTCTTAGAGCTGCTGGTATCCCTAATTCCTTATAAAACTTAACTCGGTCCCCAACTCTTTACTATCCCATTGCTCAGTATCTTCCACCACGTCCTCCTTCTGGAGATTCTGAGGCCGGGGGCAGTGGCTCATGCCTGTAATCACAGCACTTTGGGAGGCTGAGCTGGGTGGATCACCTGAGGTCAGGAGTTCGAGACCAGCCTGAGCAATATGATGAAACTCTTGTCTCTACTAAAAATACAAAACTTAGCTGGACATAGTGGCAGGCACCTGTAATCCCAGCTACTTGGAGGCTGAGGCATGAGAATTGCTTGGACCTGGGAGGCAGAGGTTGCAGTGAGCCCAGATGGCGCCACTGCACTCCAGCTTGGGTGACAAAGCAAGACTCTGTCTCAATAAACCAAAACCAAAACAAAAAGACTCTGATACCCTATAATATATAATTTTATGGCAGCAGGAGGCAATAAGGCAAAGGATTTTTTCCTTTGTGGTGTAGATGGAGTGGTGATGATGGAAAGATAAGGAATGTTATAAAATGAGTCTTCAGTAGAGGAGTCTAGTCTCAGGGAAGAAAACTGGACATTAAATTTGTAATCTGGAAAGGAAGTAGAGGAGTTAACTACAGTTTTGAAACTAGTTTTTATGGCTTCCATATTTCACCTTTTAACCTTGATGCTATATAGTTTCTCAAAGAGGCACAATTGTTTTGATTAGCTACATAGAAAATGAAGTGGAATTAGTGAACTATTACAATACAATACAATACAATAGTTCATTAAGATTGCTGGCTACAAAATCAACATTAAAAAAATCAGAAATTTCCACCACATCCGCAATAATCACCTAGCAAATATGAGAAAATAACATATCATTCATGATAGAATAAAATCATAACGTGTCTAAGAACAAGCCACAGAATAAATGCACATAACCTTTGTATTGAGAAACACTTAAAATTATTCAAGGGCAAGTTGAAAACTAATTAAGTGAAGAAATTTACCTTATTTATAAATGAGGTGATTTAGTATTATAAAGATGTGAATTTCCTCCATGTTCTCCTGTAAGAGCCATGTGATGTCAATATATCAACAGAATGGCTTATATAACTTGACAACTGATTGTAAAATTTATATGAATGCATAAGTCCATGGATAATCAACGGAATTTTGACAATAGAGAATAAGGAGACTCATTGTAACTGATAACTGGGGGAAGGGGGGAAGCGTTTGCTCGAGTCCGTGGTGCCAGCTCCAGACACCTCCCATGGAGGAGTCCAGTGAGCTGCCACTGGATGCTAAGTCTGAGGTCACCAACTAGCTTGTAGATTTTATTTTCTTTTTTTTGAGATGGAGTTTCCCTCTTTGTTGCCAGGTTGGAGTCCAGTGGCACTGTAGCAGGACAAGCCGAAGACAAAACTCCTCAGATACCAGATTAAAGAAGGAAGTGGTTTATTTGGCTGGGAGTGTAGGCCGACTTGCATCTTAAGAGCCGAGCTCCCCAAAAAAGAAACTCTTGACCTTTTTTTTTTTTTTTTTTTTTTGAGATGGAGTCTTGCTCTGTTGCCCAGGCTGGAGTGCAGTGGCACTCAAGCTCACTGCAAGCTCTGCCTCCCAGGTTCAGGCCATTCTCCTGCCTCAGCCTCACGAGTAGCTGGGACTAGAGACACCTGCCACCACGCCTGGCTAATTTTTTTTGCATTTTTAGTGGAGACGGGGTTTCACCATGTTAGCCAGGATGGTCTCAATTTCCTGACCTCGTCATCCGCCCACCTCGGCCTCCCAAAGTGCTGGGATTACAGGCGTGAGCCACCATGCCCGGCCAGCTCTTGACCTTTTTAAAGGCTTACAACGTTAACGGGTCCACGTGAAAGGGTCATGATAAATGAGCAAGCGTGAGAAAGGTGACTGGGGGCTACATGCATCAGCTAACAGAACAAAAAGTTTTACAATGCTTTTTTCATACAGTGTTTGGAATTTACAGATAACACTAGTTTAGGTCAGGGGTTAATGTTATTATTATCACTTGGTGCTGTCAAGGTTGTCTGGCTATTTATCTTACTTTTGTTTTGTTTTTGTTTTTTCTCCAACTTTTTGCTTTCTCTCTTTCCTTCTGTCTTGTGAACTAAGCAAAGTGGGGGTAGGAGGACAGCAGGAGTAGTAGTGGTCTCCTCCCTTAGCACGATCTCGGCTCACTGCAACCTCCACCTCCTGGGTTCAAGCGATTCTCCTGCCTCAGCTTCCCGAGTACCTGGGACTACAGGTATGTGCCCCCATGCCGGGCTAATTCTGTAAATTTAGTAGAGATGGTGTTTCACCATGTTGGTCAGGCTGGTCTAAACTCCTGACCTCAGGTGATCCACGCACCTCAGCCTCCCAAAGTGCTGTGATTACAGGCCTGAGCCACTGCGCCTGGCCAGAGTTTGTAGATTTTCAATGGAAACTGGGTTTGGCTGTGAGCTGTGACGGTTGCCGATCTCTTAAGTTGGAGGGGTGGCCTGCCCCTCCACACCTGTGGGTGCTTCTCGTTAGGTGGGACGAGAGACTTGAGAAAAGGAAATAATACACAGAGACAAAGTATAGAGAAAGAAAAGCGGGACCCAGGGGACCGGCGCTCAGCTTACAGAGGACCCACGCCGGCACCGGCCTCTGAGTTCCCTTAGTATTTATTGAGAATTATCTTAGTCATTAAAAGGATAAGGGAGTGGCTGGACAATAGGATTATTGTAGGGAGGAGATCGGCAGTAAGACATATGAAAAAATCCTTGTAACATAAATAAGTTTAAAGGAAAATGCTGTGCCTTGAGATGTATATGCAAACATCTCCATAAACCTTTTAGCAGTATTGCTCCAGCAAGTCCCACCTTATTCCTAATGCACCAGCAAGTCCCACCTTATTCCTAAAGACGTTTTCTCCTTACTCAGTAAACAAGACACACAATGGGTATTACCCGGAGATGTTCCAATCCCAGGGAGGGGCAGGATTTTTAACCATCAAGCTTCTTTCAGGTACTTGTTTAACAAAGACACATCCTGCACAGCCCAATATCCTTTTAACCTTAAATCACCTTCGCACATGTCTCTTGCAAGGACAAAGTTGGGGGTAGGGTCACAGATTTAACAGCATCTCAAATACAGAGCCAAATGGAGTCTCTTATGTCTACTTCCTTCTATATAGACACAGTAACAAGCTGATCTCTTTCTTTTCCCCACATTAAGTATCGTTATGTTGCAGTGATGCTAAAAGTGGCAGATCATTCAGGCCAAGTAAAGACCAAGTCCTTTGAAATGACAGTTCCACAGTTTCAGAATTTTGACAGACGATTCAAGGAGATTGCTGCAGTTATTGAAACTATGTGAAATGGATTATTTGGTAGATAAATTACTATCATTCTTAAGTCATGGACTTCACTTTCTGCAACAAAACTGCATAAGAATGAAATGTTTATTGAATGAAAATTGCACTTTTGTTTTTTCTTGTCTTTTTTTTGAGATGGAGTTTTTCTCTTTGTTGCCCAGGCTGGAGTGCGGTGGCGGCATCTTGCTCACTGCAACCTCCACCTCCCAGGTTCAAGCGATTCTCCTGCCTCAGCCTCCTGAGTAGCTGGGATTACAGGTGCCCGCCACCACACCCCACTAATTTTTGTATTTTTAGCAGAGATGGGGTTTCACCATGTTGGCCAGGCTGGTCTCGAACTCCTGACCTCAGGTGATCCACCCGCTTCGGCCTCCCAAAGTGCTAGATGACAGACAGGAGCCACCACATCCAGCTGTTTTTCCATTTTTAAAAATTCAGACCAAAAAAAAAAAAAAGATAATAGCGGCCAGGCTCATTGGCTCATGCCTGCAATCCCAGCACTTTGGGAGGGTGGTTGGATCGCTTGAGCTCAGGCGTTTGAGACCAGCCTGGGCAACGAACATGGCGATACCCTCATCTCTATTTAAAAAAAAAAAAGATAATAACCATAGTAATTTTTAAAAACTGTGTAGCACTGACATAAGAATAAATAAGTACCCAATGGAACAGAATACAGAAACAGACCTGAGTGTGAATGGAAATTTCGTATATGATATAGTATTTGAATTAATGAGTTTTTAGTGGGTAATCTTGAGAAAACTGACTTACAGTATGTTGGAAAAATAAAATTGGATTGTAACTCAGACAGTTACAAATTTCCAACAGATAAGATATCAAAAAGTCAAAGATGAAACCATGAAGCTAATAGACAAAAATTCAGAATAACATTTTTGTTACCTTGAGTGGGAAAGAATTTTTAAAATAGAAGACCTTACAGCAAAGAGGGAAAATAAATGGATGAATCTGAGCAACTCGATATGAAAGGCTTCAATGAGGCACATCATGAACGAAGTTAAGAGGTGATAACAAGGAGAAGGTATGATATCTAAAACAAACAAGGGACTTATAACTAGATTCTAGACTATACAAGGAACTTCTGAAATTAGAAAGAAAAAAAAATACCCAACACGAAACCTAATAGAAAAAAATGGGTAAAGAATGTGAATAGTCCAACTTAAGAAGAGGAAAGCTAAGTAGCTAAAAATATGAAGACATGATGAACCTCACTAGTAACCAGAGAAATGCAAATAAAATGGCGAGATACCAATTTATATCTTTGGTAAACATTAGAAAGTTATGTCTTGGGTAACATATAGGCAAATGAGAGGCCGGGCACAGTGACTCATGCATGTAATCCCAGCACTTTGGGAGGCCGAGGCAGGTGGATCACCTGAGGTCAGGAGTTTGAGACCAGCTTCATGATCATGGTGAAATCCCATCTCTACTAGAAATACAAAAATTAGCCGGGCATGGTGGTGGGTGCCTGTAACCCCACCTACTCGGGAGGCTGAGGCAGGAGAGTCGCTTGAACCTGGGAGGTGGAGGCTGCAGTGAGCCGAGATCATGCCACTGCATTCCAGCCTAGGTGACAGAGTGAGACTCTGTCTCAAAAAAATAAAATAAAATAAAATAAAACATAGGCAAATGGGAAGTCTCACGTCCTGCTGATGGGAAACAGGTACAGCACATTGGGAAGCAACCTGGAAGTATTTAAGTAACCGTATGCTTTAAGATTCAGCAGTCCTAACTATATACCTAAGAGAAACTAGCACTTAGGTCTATAAGGAGACATGTATCAGAATATTCATGAAAAGGCTGTGTGTGATGGTGAGAATCGGAGGCAGTCCAGATGTCCATCACTAATGCATAGATTTACTTAGGCTTGGTTTACTGATGCAAAACATAGAGAGTAAAAATACCTGTTTTCACAAAAACGGTGAAAAGGGAGTAGGAAACAGCATAAAATTCATAGCAGAAACCCATTTCTGCAAATACACAATATTGCATTTTGTTAAATAAACACACTGTCACATAAACAAACACTGATACCTTTTATATCTCCAGGTTAAATTTATTTTTTATTTTTTATTTTTATTTTTTGAGATGGAGTCTCTCTCTGTCACCCAGACTGGAGTACAGTGGTGTGATCTCAACTTACTGCAACCTCCCGCTCCTGGGTTTAAGCGATACTCCCACCTCAGCCTCCTGAGTAGCTGGGATTACAGGCACCCGCCATCATGCCCGGCTAATTTTTTTGTATCTTTGTAGGGACAGGGTTTCACCATGTTGGCCGGGCTGGTGTTGAACTCCTGACCTCAGGTGATCCACCTGCCTGGGCCTCCCAAAATGCTGGGATTACAGGCGTGAGCCACTGTGCCTGGCCTAATATTTTTAGAAATAATACGTATATTTAAAAAACAGACTAAATATACAAAACTGAGTGCATTTTAGGGGAGAGGAATTGGTGTTAAGAATGGGAGATGAGGAGAAAATTATGAAAAACTGTAACAGAACAGGGATCTTACCCAATCAGTGATTATAATGTGCAATAGGGCTGGGCGGGGTGGCTCATGCCTGTAATCCCAGCATTTTGGGAGGCTCAGATGGGTGGATCACTTGAGGTCAGGAGTTCGAGACCAGCCTGGCCAACATGGCAAAATCCTGTATCTACTAAAAATACAAAAATTAGCCAGGCATGAGGGTGCATGCCTGTAGTCCCTGCTACTCAGAAGGCCGAGGCAGGAGAATCGCTTGAACCTGGGAAGTGGAGGTTGCAGTGAGCCAAGATTGTGCTATTGCACTCCTTCTGGGTGACAGAGACTCCATCTCAAAATAAATAAATAATAAATAAATAAATAAGTAAAGTGCAATGAACTGAGGGAGATGATTGAATCAATTTTGTGTGCCTGTGAGTGATAAGAGGAAAGCAAAGTGAAAGTATACAATACCTTTGGGAGAAATAGAAGAGGACTGACTGGGGTGAAGATATTCACAACATAATATCAAAACTACTCTTACAAATCCATGAGACAAAGACAACTCAAGAAAAACATGTATTTTAGCCGGGCATGGTGGCTCATGCCTATAATCCCAGCACTTTGGGAGGCCAAGGCCAGTGGATCAGTTGAGGTCAGGAGTTTGAGACCAGCCTGGCCAACATAGTGAAACCCTATCTCTACTAAAAAATACAAAAACATTAGCCAGGCGTGGTGACGCATGCCTGTAGTCCCAGCTACTCAGGAGTCTGAGGCAGGAGAATCGCTTGAACCCAGGAGGTGAAGGTTGCAGTGAGCTGAGATTGTGCCCCTGCACTCCAGCCTGGGCAACAGAGTGAGAATCCTTCTCAAAACATAAAAAAAAAAAAAAAAAAAAAAAAAAAAGAAAAGAAAAAGAAAAATATGCCATTTTGTTTGTTTGTTTGTTTGTTTGAGACAAAGTCTTGCTCTGTCCCCTATAGTGAAGTACAATGGCACCATCCCGGCTCACTGCAACCTCTGCTTCCCAGGTTCAAACAATTCTCCTGTCTCAGTCTCCTGAGTAGCTGGGATTACAGGCGTGTGCCACCACGCTGGGCTAACTTTTTGTATTTTTAGTAGAGATGGGGTTTCACCATATTGGCCAGGCTGGTCTTTAATTCCTGACCTCAAGTGATCCACCCACCTCGGCCTCCCAAAGTGTTGGGATTACAGGCCTGAGTCACTGCTCCTGGCCAATAAGGTTTTTTTTTTTTTTGTATTTTTTTAGTAGCGACAGAGTTTCACCATATTGGCCAGGCTGGCCTCGAACTCCTTGTTTGGACGAACGGAGGCAAGATGGTGCACTTCCGGGTTCTTCATCCCCCCCCCCACCTCCCAACTCTTCCCGCGGGCGCGAAAATGCAGCCGGCGCCCAGGGAGGGTGCAGACCAACTGGGCATGCGCCAGGTGACGTCAATCTGAAGAGACCAAGATTTACCTGGTCGCACCTGCGGAACGCCCCTGACACGCCCATGCCCCACCTATTGCCCTCCCACTCCTAGAAAAGCCGCTCTCCGCCATTGAGCCACGCGGCCTTCTCACAGCCCGGCGGCCTTCTTGCAGCCCCACTCCTGTCGGGATGTCGGGACTGTGGGAAGTCCCTCCGAGAGCCCCACCGCGGGGGGACTCTGCCGGCCTCCTTTGCCGGAGGCCGACAGACTTCTCCCGCACACCTTAGGTTACCAAAATAAACCAGCAGTTTTGCTGTTACACTTGCCTACCCGCTGGTTCTTTTGCGCCCGCTCGGCTGGTCTTAGAAAAACAAGACACTCCTGACCTCTTGATTCACCCACCTCAGCCTCCCGAAGTGCTGGGATTACCAGCGTGAGCAACCGCACACGGCCAATAAGTTTTTCAATACAGGACAAAACATAAATATGCCCTTAAAAGGGGAATTATCTTGTATATACATTTGTACCTACATATATCGAAAAGGATGAAGAATATGCCAGGAACAGTTAATTACCTCTGGGGATAACTGAGTGGATGCAGAAAATATTGTTAGGGAAGCTTACATTTTACTGTCTGCCCTTTTAAATTTTATAACGTGCATCTGTTATTTACTTAAATAATGAATAAAATGCCTCTGCTTCAGAGTTTATTGTTGTAGGAAGTGGCAGGCCATCTTGCCAACTACAACTGGAAAAATGTAACACTTTTAAATATAATACTTTAATGGAAATACAATATGTAAACCATATGTAGTTTATATAATACCATAAACTATAAATATAATATTTCTAAAAGTTATCGAATAACTGCAAAACAAAAATAACAAGATGAACTAAAATTATAGACAGGGAATAGTACTAACTAGGTAACCTTGGGTAATTTGCTGCATCTGAGTCTGAGATGAGGATCAGATTGAAGGGGTGGTCAGCCCCTCCACAACCTGTGGGTGTTTCTGTCAGGTGGGCAAGAGACTGAGAAAAGAAATAAGACACAGAGACAAAGTATAGAGAAAGAAAAGTGGGCCCAGGGGACCAGAGCTCAGCATACGGAGGACCCGTGCCAGCACTCGTCTCTGAGTTCCCTCAGTATTTATTGATCACTATCTCTACCATCTTGGAGAGGGGGATGTGGCAGGTCTATAGGGTAATGGTGGGGAGAGGGTCAGCAGCAAAACATGTGAGCAAAGATCTCTGTATCATAAATAAGTTTAAGGAAAGGTGCTGTGCCTTGATGTGCACATAGGCCAGATTTATGTTTGACTTTACACAAGTATTTCGGTGCATTAAGGAGCAGTATTGCTGCCAGCGTGTCTCATCTCCAGCCATAAGGCGGTTTTTTCCTATCTCAGTAAATAGAACACATGATCGGGTTTTACACTGAGACATTCCATTCCCAAGGATGAGCAGGAGACGATGTTTTCCTCTTATCTCAACTGCAAAGAGGCCTTCTTCTTTTACTAATCCTCCTCAGCACAGACCCTTTATGGGTGTCGGGCTGAGGGACCGTCAGGTCTTTCCCTTCCCATGAGGCCATATCTCAGGCTATCACATGGGGAGAAACCTTGGACAATACAATACCTGACTTTCCTAGGCAGAGGTCCCTGCTGCCTTCTGCAGTGTTTTGTGTCCCTGGGTACTCGAGATTAGAGAATAGTGATGACTTTCACCAAGCATACTGCCTTCAAGCACTTTTTTAACAAAGCACATCCTGCACAGCCCTAAATCTATTAAACCTTGAGTCAACACAGCACATGTCTCTGCAAGCACAGGGTTGGGGCTAGGGTTACATCTCAAGGCAGAAGAATTTCTCTTAGTACAGAACAAAATGGAGTCTCTTATGTCTACTTCTTTCTACTTAGACACAGTAACAGTCTGATTTCTCTTTCTTTTTCCCACATCAGATATCATTAGGCAGAGGAACTCTACTGAAGGAAGGAGAAATCAGTAGAACTTTTAATGGCCATGACAGTGGGTTTGACAGATGGGAATGTAATGGAGCATCAAACAAATGGCTATTTCCTCTCACACATTTGTTGATAACTGGGCTAGCATGGGAAGGCTTGGTGCTGAGCTGAAAAGGCAGAATGAGATCCCTTGTAATCTCTCAGTACCTGGGAGACAGATTGCCAAAAGGAGTAGTCAACAATAAATACATGTCAGATTTTACTTTTGAGACTACTAATATTAACAGCTGGACTGAATCAGACTAAAGTTGCACCTATCCATGACCCAGATTAATTCTAAGTGGATTGAGGATATCAACTTTTATCCTCTTTGCCTGACAGAGAAAAAGGAAACCCTTCTGGAAGAAAACATCAAATTCAGTCTCTCTCTCTCTATAATATTCTCTCTCTCTCTCTATGTGTGTGTGTATATATATGTGTGTGTGTGTGTATATATATAGTTTGTTTGTTATGAGACAGAGTCTCACTCTGTCGCCCAGGCTGGAGTGCAGTGGCGTGATCTTGGCTCACTGCAACCTCCACCTTTGAGGTTCAAATGATTCTCCTGCTTCAGCCTCCTGAATAGCTGGGATTACAGGCACACGACACCATGCCCAGCTAATTTTTGTATTTTTAGTAGAGATGGAGTTTCACCATGTTGGCCAAACTGGTCTTGAAATCCTGACCTTAAATGATCCGCCCACCTTGGCCTCCGAAAGTGCTGGGATTACAGGTGTGAGCCGCCAGCCTGGCCTCTATAGTTATTTTATACACAATGTTCAGCATACAATAAAAATCAGGAGACATGTGAAGACAAAGGAAAATGTGACCAATAGTCAAGAGAAAAAAGCAAACAGTAGAAGCAGAAACAAATATAATCCAATTGTTTAAGATCACAGGCAAGAACTTTAAAATAATCACAATTTTATTTTAAAAAAATAGAGGAAAAGATAGAAAGTAGATAAGAATTTCAACAGAGAATTGGAATAGAGACACAAGTAAACTTCTAGAACAGAACTCTCTGAGTGGGTTTAACAGCAAATTGGACACAGCAGGGGACAAGATTAGTGAATTCAAAGACAGATCAATAGGCTGGGCACGGTGACTCACTCCTGTAATCCCAGCACTTTGGGAGGCCCAGGCGGTGAATCACCTGAGGTCAGGAGTTTGAGACTGACCTGACCAACCTGGTGAAACTCCGTCTCTACTAAAATACAAAATTAACTGGGCATGGTGGTGCATGCCTGTAATCCCAGCTACTCCAGAGGCTCAGGCAGGAGAATCACTTGAACTCGGGAGGCAGAGGTTGCAGTGAGCCAAGATCACACCATTGCACTCCAGCCTGGGCAACTAGCGAGACTCTGGCTTCAATACAGAAAGAAAGAAAGAGGCCGGGCGCAGTGGCTCAAGCCTGTAATCCCAGCGCTTTGGGACGTCTAGGCGGGCGGATCACGAGGTCAAGAGATTGAGACCATCCTCGCCAACATGGTGAAACCCCGTCTCTACTAAAAATACGAAAATTAGCCGGGCGTGGTGGCGCGCACCTGTAGTCCCAGCTACTTGGGAGCCTGAAGCATGAAAATTGCTTGAATCCGGGAGGGGAAGGTTGCAGTGAGCAGAGATGGCGCCCCTGCACTCCAGCCTAATAGAGTGAGACTCCGTCTCTTAGTGCCAAAAAAAAAAAAAAAAAAGAAAGATAAGAAAGAAAGATCAATAGAAAATACCCATACTGAAGCGCACACACATGCAAAAAATGGAAAAGAATAGGACATAACAGAGATGTGTGATTGGTCCCAGCAGGAGAGAAGAAAGATAACATGCGGAAGCAACATTTGAAGAGATAATGGCTGAGAACTTTCTAAAACTGATGAATGACTGCATCTTCAGATTCAAGGAGTTCAGCAAATTCCATGCCGGACTGAAACGGCTTGATTGTCTGGGGTGATACCGGAGGTTCGTTGTCTCAGGGCGGAGGGAATTAAGGTTGCGGAGGCACTAAGAGTGAGGTTAAGAGCGAAAGTTTAATAAGTGAAAGAAGGAGCCTTCTGCTGCAGAGAGGGGTCGCGGAGAAACGGATTGTCAGATCCACAGTGAAACTGTGGGTATTATAGATGGCTGGTGAGGAGGCGGTGTCTGATTTACATAGGGCGGGAAAGATTGGTTGGACCAGGTGTGCTATTTGCATAGTGCGCAAAAAACTGGTCAGACCAGGTGTCATTTGCATAGGCGCGAATTTCTGGCTGCCTGCATCCTAATCTTTTATTACACAAGGGGGTCTTCTGCCTGAGCTGCACCGTGTTGCTCATTCCTTAACTGTAAACGTGGTAGCAAAAAAAGGGAAGATGGAACCTCCATTTTGGATATGCCTGGTCCCCAGGTAGCCCTTTTCTATTGGCACAGTTGCTGGCATTCACCTGTGCAAGCTTCCAGCTTACTTATCTATGTTTGCAGTTCGATTTTTCAAGCTGCTCTTTGTTAGAAAAAAAAATAATTTGGGGGGCTGCTTTATGTTAGAAGGGAAGCTCTGTTGAGGACTCTGTTGCCCTATCTGCCTAAATAATTTATTTCTACCTCCTGTATGAGGACAAATACAAAGAAAATCACATCTTGGTTTTTTATATAGTTAAATTACTAAAAATCAAAGACAAAGATTAAATTTTCCCAGGCTGGAGTGCAGTGGCCCGATCTCGGCTCACTGCAAGCCCCGCCTCCCAGGTTCACCGCCGTTCTCCTGCCTCAGCCTCCCAAGTAGCTGGGACTACAGGCGTCATCGCCACCACGCCCGGCTAATTTTTTTGTCTTTTTAGTAGAGACGGGGTTTCCCCATGTTAGCCAGGATGGTCTCGATTTCCTGACCTCCTGATCCGCCCGCCTGGGCCTCCCAAAGTGCTGGGATTACAGGCGTGAGCCAC
>NC_045434.1:98960494-98980414 GCF_002776525.5 Piliocolobus tephrosceles
AAAAAAAAAAAAAAAAAAAAAAAAAAAAAAAAAAAAAAAGAATGGTAGTGAGCTCCTAATATCTCTAGCCACAATTCTCAAGGGAAGCAAATGGGGAGGCCAAACATCTGATTGCTAATCTCATCAGCACCTGAGTAGAAAGGCTGTGAAGGCTGATGTCCTTTGAGGAATTCTGAAATGCTCCTTAAGGGGACTAGGCCCACCCATGTTGAGAATCACTAATTTATACTTTTGTTTAATTTTCTCTCTATTTTTTCTTCTTCTCCTCCTTCTCCTTCTCCTTCTCCTTCTTCTTCTTCTTTTTTTTCCCAGAGATGTTATGCTAAGCTGCCCAGGCTGCTCTCAAACTCCTGGGTTCAAGCGATCCTCCTGCCTTGGCCTCCCGAGTATGTTGAATTTTGACACTGAAACATGCAGTCTCTCAGGTATATTCTAAATCTAGAATGGGTAGATTAGCACAGTCATAGTATTAGTAATTAATAAAAGTTTCCCCCACTTTGAAATCCTGAAAGTAGTTAAAACCACGGAGTTCTAGGCAGTCCAGTATTTCGAGGCCTTGACCTTTGCACTGGCAGCTGTCACCAGGTGTTTAAGGTGGCTCATTAGGGAAGTCCAGAGCCACCCAATACCCTTTACTGAGCCTGTGAGGTCAAGAATGCCACACATAATCCATTTAGATTTTTGTTTTTTTTTTGGGAGGAGGGGGGACGGATTCTCGCTCTGTCGCCCAGGCTCGAGTGCAGTGGCCTGATCTCGGCTCACTGCAAGCTCTGCCTCCTGGGTTCCGCCATTCTTCTGCCTCAGCCTCCCGAATAGCTGGGACTACAGGCGCCTGCCACCTTGCCCGGCTAATCTTTTGTATTTTTAGTAGAGACGGGGTTTCACCGTGTTAGCCAGGGTGGTCTCGATCTCCTGATCTCGTGATCCGCCCGCCTCGGCCTCCCAAAGTGCTGGAATTACAGGCGTGAGCCATTGTGCCTGCCCTTTCCATTTGGATTTTTTTGTAAAATAAAAACCATATATCTATATGGTAACGAATTGGCTAATTGTATTTGTAAGCCAGGAAATAAAATGAATAAACAAAAGTGAAGTGGTAACAAGTTCGTTAAATGGCAGGGGAATCAAATCCAGATATCGCAGGACAGAAGGGAATACTCACCGACTATGCTAATGAAGAAGGAGATGAAGCTGTTCATCTAAAGTGGACAGCTCCTCTAACTGCCTACTTTTACACTGCCTATTTTTACCCAGATGGGTGGGTAGGAAGCACTGATTGCTCATGCCCCATTTGCTCCTAGGCCACCACCTAGTCTGGCCCCCTGCTCCAGGACAGAGCAAGAGGCCAGCATCAGAGTGGCCATTCGTGAAAATGCCAGAAACGCTGTCTACTCTCCACCCCACCCCATCTCCAACAAAACTCACCTGTGCCATGCAAGACTGCCGCAGGCAGTTGGAATTCCAGGTGCAGCTGCTCCTCATCCCTCTAGCGAGGCAGATGTCAGGGCAGAGGCCTGGGAAATGTGAGGCTGCTGGATCCAAGAGTGGGGGCAGGTGGAGCAGAGGTGAGGTTTGGTCTTTTTGAAGCACTGGGTCAGGAAAATCCAACCACGTGCTTTGGCCAGATTCGTTTCCTGCTCAGATTCTGGATTGAGGAAGGCGGGGAGTGAGACCACGACAAAGAACCGACTAGGAAGAAGCTGTCACCCTTGATGGAATGGGCAAAGAGAAAAAGCAATCATTTGGGCATAGGGCCCAGCTGGACTCCTGGGTGAAAGGTATGGCCTGGGTGTTCTTGGGTTCCTTCTCTGCTTGAGCCCCAGAACAATAGAAAATCTTGATGGCTACAGCAACAGGAGCTTAATAGTGGGAAGGAAGAAAAATGAAGGACAAAACCAAGACTTAAACTCCCACAGGGAAGTTTGAGAAAAAAGCCTTAACCACTATACCAAAAATATACCCCAAGAAACTCATCTTACCTTCTGGTACCAGCTACATAAATTGTAGGGTCTAGTGCAAAGTGAAAATGCAACCCCTTCTGAAAAAAGCAGCAAGAAAAGTGCTGTGAAGGGTAGTGAACTATAAAGCTTTTTCCTTTCTTCCATAGTCCTTCCTGTCATGGGGCTTTTTATTTGCTCTCATCATTCTATGTAAAGAAAAATTAAGACTTTAAATAATTAGCATGATTTTTTTTTTTTTTTTCTGAAACAGGGTTTTGCTCTTGTTGCCCATGCTGGAGTGTAGTGGAATGCTCTCGGCTCATTGCAACCTCCACCTCCCGGATTTAAGTGATTCTCCTGCCTCAGCCTCCCAAGTAGCTGGGACTCCAGGCATGCACCCCCACGCCCAGTTAAAGTTTTGTATTTAGTAGAGACTGGGTTTCACCATGTTGGTCAGGCTGGTCTCAAACTCCTGACTTCAGGTGATCCACCTGCCTCAGCTTCCCAAACTGCTAAATCAATTAGCATGATTTTTACCCATTATCTTTATATTGTGCAATTCCAGTTTTAAATGCTGACCAAGTGTTCACTATTGCCCATTTCTTTTCCTCTGCTTTTTCTTGACCTAGCTTTAGTCAGGCTTCTCTCCCCACAGGCCCTTGAACTTTGGCTTGCCCCCAAGCCTGGGTAAGTGCTAAAGTGTAGAGTGTGCACCCCTAATCAACTTATCCTGAGAATCCGTTGACCACATAGAGACACATTGCCTGGAAAACTGCTGGTCATGGTGTCTGTTCACTCCCGCTTACTTCCCCAACTTAAAATTTTGTTTCTGCTACGCTCTGCTTATCCTTCCCTGTGAAAGAAATGCCTTTTTTGTTTGTTTGTTTGATTTTGACACCCTTTCAGGTTTCTGACACCAGAAAATTCTACCTTTTGCAATAAGCTTTTTGAAGAGTCTCTTTATCTAAGTCCAAGTTGGTTTTTATTTGGCAATGTAAATATAAAAGCATTTAATTCACATGTAGCAACACCAAAATGACACAATCTATATTTTATAACTCCTACCTGCATGTATATTTTTGTCCTTACCAGAACAGTGGAAACATAGGACAGAGCTAACTCAACTGTGTTTTTTTGTTTTTGTTTGTTTGTTTTTGAGGCAGAGTCTCCAGGCTGGAGTGCAGTGGCGCTATCTCGGCTCACTGCAAGCTCCGCCTCCTGGGTTCACACCATTCTTCTGCCTCAGCCTCCTCAGTAGCTGGGACTACAGGTGCCCACCACCTCGCCCGGCTAATTTTTTGTATTTTTAGTAGAGACGGGTTTCATTGTGTTCACCAGATGGTCTTGATCTCCTGACCTCGTGAGCCGCCCGCCTCGGCCTCCCAAAGTGTTGGGATTACAGGCGTGAGCCACCGCTCCCGGCCTGTTTTTCTTTCACTTCTTGATGCATACATTCTACCCATACTTTCTACATTTAGGTTGCTGATGAGTAAAGAAGGACTGAAAGGAAAGGGAGGGAACTGTAAGTTCTTTTATCTTTCTCTTTCCTTCTATGTCATCATTTTTAGCATAAGCGGTTGGTTAGTAGAGGGAGGTAACACAAGAAAGGATATGATAGAATTGTTTGGCCATTTGTGTTTCTTAGAATGCTACTGCCTGCTTTTTACATTTGAAGTAAGTTCTGGTTTGAATGGAAAGTGTGGCCTTTGGCCTTTGGGGCTTTCAGTCAGCTTATTCAGTCATAGAGGCAACGCACTTTCCTTGTATTCACTTTGAGTCTCTCTCAAGTCTCACTGCAGAGTGGGTCCGCCCGAAATTCTGTGTTCAACAGGCATGGCAAAGGCTTTATACAAAGTGGTGATGAGAATGGAGGACAAGAAAACTGCTGGTATCTTATCTGCTCATGTGCAGGCTCCATTATTTCATTGGACTCCACTAACAAATCACATATTCAAAGATAAAATTATTTGAATTTTTTTCCGGCCAGACTTGGTGGCTCATGCCTGTAATCCCAACACTTTGGTAGGCTGAGGCGGGCGGATCACCTGAGGTTGGCAGTGTCTTGTTTTTCTAAGACCACCAGAGTGAGCACAAAAGAACCAGCAAGTAGGCAAAGGTCAGGCGCAAAACTGCAAGTTTATTTTAGTAACCCAAGGTGTGGAGAAGAAGTCTGTTGGCCTCCGGCAAAGAAGGCCGGCAGAGTTCCCCTCCCCCAAGCTCTCGGATGGAGTTCCGACAGTTCCGACAGCAATGAGAAACTGGGAAGTCCGCGTGGCTCAATGGCGGAGAGCAACTTTTCTAGGAGTGGGAGGGCAATAGGTGGGGCATGGGCGTGTCAGGGGCGTTCTGCAGGTGCGATCAGGTAAATCTTGGTCTCTTCAGATTGACGTCACCTGGCGCATGCCCAGTTGGTCTGCACCCTCCCTGGGTGCCGGCTGCATTTTCGTGCGTGCGGGAAAAGTTGGGAGGGGGGGATGAAGAACCTGGATGTGCACCATCTTGCCTCCGCGTGGGAAAAGTTGGGAGGGGGGATGAAGAACCCGGATGTGCACCATCTTGCCTCCGTTCGTCCACAGTCCAACCTTTTATTGATAATAGTGATAAAGGGGCGCCGTGGTCTGTCTGGCTACTTCCTGCTGTTAAGGGGCATTGTTAAAGTCGGAGCCTATGGTTGGTATTTGGACGCACGGATGAAAAATAAAATAAGGCACAGTATTAGTATAGGAATGAGAAATGGAAGCATTTGTTGGAATATGGGCAAAACCCAGAAGGAAGGTCCCAGCAAGGTTGAGGTATTAAGGTTCTATATTTCAGCTTGTATTTTATTGAGGGTTTGAATGTTAGTGTCTGCTAGGCTTAACTCGCTAACATAATAGCAGCACTCTTCTCCAGGGAAGAGACAAGTGCCTCCTTTTTCAGCTGTAAGCAAGTCCAGAGCTCGCCTATTTTGGGCAGCTACTTGGGCTATTGAGGTAGTTCAGCGCTGCAGGGAGGCCAGTCCTTCAGCTGATTCCAATAACTAGAGGGAGGAAAACAGCCCGTTTTTGACGAAAGTGGTGTAGTAGCATAGAAAGTTGTTGGAAAAGCTCTGCTACTTCTGCCTGGCTGTATAAAGTTAGACTGGGGACCAAGGACACGGGGACATAGAGGGATCAGTTAATAGCTGTATGGTTAAGAGTTTTAGAGAGCGACCAGTTGTGTTGAGGGCCATGGGCAGGGGGGCTGCCACTAGGTGGGGGCCTTCTAAAGCCTCACAGAGGAAGCGGTGGGAGAGATTGGTTATATTCACAGTGTAGGTTAAGTTTGGCCTTTGGCGGATAAGTGTGAGCCATGAGAAGGGGACTCTATTGTGCGGAGAGAAGTTTGACAGCCTTAAGGAAGACAACTGGCAGACCTATGTACTACTGAGTGTGTTCGGCTGTCTTGCGGCCAAGTTTCAGTGATTAAAAAAATAACTGCCATACAGTAGGCGGACTAGCAAAGGTCTGAGTGTATGAGTGAGACAGCAATATAAATGTAAACTGAGACTACATTTTCAGTGTAGTTGCAGTGTCCCTTGTCACTGAAGATGTTCGATGAAAGTTAGAAGACGGGAGAACCACTGCTCTGGACTATTGTCCGGAGGTAGATATGGATCTGGGGCTATGCATTGAAAGTCTGATAGGTTTATGTAGAGGATGTTGAGAAAGCGAGCTAGGTGCCAGGGGTCGGGGAGCATGAGATAGTCAAGGAAGCTTTGTAAGTTTGAGGCGAGTGGGGGAAAGTTGAACTGATGTCCACTGATTATTCTCGGTGGGGGCCCTTTTTAGCTGGGAAATATGAATCTAATGTGTGTGTCCTAGGAGTTTTGCTGCTGTATGTGTAGACAGGAGGACAATGTATGGACCTTTCCACCTGGGCTGTAAGTCTTTGGCTTGGATATCTTTTATGTATACTTGGTCTCCGGGACTGAAGGAGAGATGTGGGTTGTAGGCGTCTGTTGGAGGAGGGTGTGCTAACTCAGCGTGCTGTCTTAGGAGTTGTCTGAGAAGAGTGAGATATGGGAGGTAGTTCGCCAAAGGGGCTGGCAGGGAAGGTATTTGCTGGAGGGTTAGGGGCCGTCCGTAGACTAATTCGAACGGACTGAGGCCTGTTGGGCTTCGAGGTGCTGCCCGCAGCCGGGTCAGGGCTAAGGGAAGGAGGGTTACCCAAGACTGCTGGGTTTTGATTGAGAGTTTGGTGAGCTGTTGTTTGATGAGTCCGTTAGCCTTTTCTACCTTACCAGAAGACTGAGGCCTATAAGGGATGTGGAGTTTCCAGGTGATGTGTAGGAGGGCTGCCACCTGTTGGACTACCTTAGAGATGAATGCTGGACCATTGTCGGATTGAAGAGTGACCAGGAGGCCAAACCTAGGAATAATATGTTCAGTGAGTATAGAGGCAACAATGTTAGCGGTTTCTCCTGTGGTAGGATAGGCCTCTATCCACCCTGAAAAAGTGTCCACAAGGGTTAAGAGGTATTTGAATTTTTTATGTTTTGGCATATGTGTGAAATCAATTTGCCAATCTTCACCTGGTTAGTGTCCTCTGAGTTGGTGGCTGGGATGGGGATTACGCAATGCGCCTTGAGGATTTGCCTTTAGGCAGGTAGAGCACTGCTGGTTGATTGTAAGTAAGTGTTTTTGTAGTGTTGGACAGTGGAGGAGGGGATTTAGAAAATTGTATAAGGCTTTGGGTCCTATATGTAAAGAATTATGTATGTCTGTTAGAATGGTATGGAGTTGTGTTTCAGGAATAACTAGTTTGTTATCAATATATATCCAGTCACCTGTAGTTAGTTTGGCTGTTGGATTTTGTAATAGCTTAGCCTTTTCTTCCTGAGTGTAGTTAGGGGCATATTGGGGGGAGAGAAAACAGACAGAAGGAGGCTTAGGGGTGGAAAATCTGGCGGCTGACTTGGCAGTGATGTCAGCGAAATTGTTGCCAGCTGCTACCAGGTCAGATGAAGTTTGGTGCCCTTTACAATGTATAATGGCTACCTTGGAAGGTGCCGACAGTGCATCTAGTAGTTTGAGTATTTGGTTTCTATTAATAATAGGGGTACCGCCGGTGGTTAAAAACCCTCTCTCTCTCCAGATGACTGAATGGGTGTGTGCGATTAGAAAAGCATATTTAGAATCTGTGTATATGTTTACTGTTTTTCCTTTTGATAGTAGGAGTGCCTTGGTCAGTGCAGTGAGTTCTGCCTGCTGTGATGTGGTCCCTTGTGGTAGGGGTTTTGCCTCTAAAACTGCGGAGGAGGTAACTACTGCATATCCTGCCTGCCTGTTTCCTTGGGGGTTGATAAAGGAGCTGCCATCCACAAATAAGGTTAGTTGTGCATTCTGAAGGGGCTGGTCATGCAAGTGTAGGTGGCTGGGGGGTTGAGCCTCCAGGACCTCAGGACAAGAATGTTTAGTATGGGGTGGTTTAAGAGAGTCTGGCAGTAAAGTGGCTGGATTTAGGGAGGAGCAAACTTCTAAAGTAACAGTGGGGTCTTCTATGAATAAGAGATGGAAAAGTTGGAGCCGGGATGGAGTTAAGTGGCTAATACTTTTATGAGAGATGAGATCCTGAAGACGGTGTGTGGAGAGGACCGTTAGATTACTGCCTCTAATGAGCTTTTTTGCTTCCTGGGTCAGGCAGGCTGCCGCTGCTAACGCACACAGACAGGGTTGCCAGCCTTGTACAGTTGGGTCTAGCTGTTTGGATAGATAGGCCACAGGACGGTGGGTGTTACCAACAGGCTGGGCTAAGAGACCAACTGCCACTTTCTGCCTTTCATCTGTAAAGAGTTGGAAGGGACGCTGGAAATCAGGCAGTGAGAGAGTGGGTTGTGAGAGAAGGCAAGCTTTTAAGCGGGTGAAATGAGTCGAGATTAATTTGGGGTTGGACAAAGGCCCATGTGGGGTTTCTTTAACTGCGGCGTATAAAGGTTTGGCTAGGATTCCAAAATTGGGGATCCAATGTCTGAAGAAACCTATTAGACCTAGGAAAGATTGAATTTCTTTTGCATCTTGAGGGGGAAGAAGGTTACGTATTAGGGCCATGCGGTCGGTAGTTAGTGACCGGGTTGTTGGGGTGATTTCAATTCCCAAGTATATGACGGTTTGGCAAGAAATTTGGGCCTTGTGTTTAGATACTCTATAACCTAATGAGCCTAAATGGTTGAGGAGAGTTGCAGTGTCTAGAAGAGAGTCTTGTTTGGTAGGGCTACAGATTAGGAGATCATCTACATACTGCAGAACTTTGCTATTAGTGAGAGGGCAGGAGGCAAGGTCTTTCGCTAAGGCCTGACCAAAGAAATGGGGGCTGTCCCGGAACCCTTGTGGGAGGACTGTCCACGTCAGTTGAGTGGAGGTATGTGTGTCTGGGTCCTCCCATGTGAAGGCAAACAGGAACTGGCTGTCTGTGTGTAGGGGTATGGTAAAGAAGGCATCCTTAAGGTCTAGCACAGTAAAATAAGTAGAATTGGTAGGGATATGGGACAGAAGGGTGTAAGGGTTGGGAACTACAGGGTGCGTGGGACGGGTGGCTTCATTAACTAGCCGAAGATCTTGTACTAACCTATACGTTCCATCTGCCTTTTTAACTGGAAGTATTGGAGTGTTACAAGGGGAATGTGTGCGGACAAGGATATGTTGGCTAAGTAGTCGCATGATAATTGGCTTTAAACCTTGTAGATGTGTCGGAGAGAGAGAGAATTGGGGGCGGTTTGGGAAACGAGTAGGATCTTTGAGCTTGACAAGAACTGGTGGGTGGTGGGCAGCTATGACCGGGGTGGAAGTGTCCCACACTTGAGGGTGTACAGAAATAGGGAAGATGGGGGGTGGGGGCGACATAGGAGGAGCATGTGCGCCTGCACAAAGCATGAGCAACAGGTCCTGAGAGGGTTGAAGGGGAGTGGATGGGTTGATGGGGATGTGTATGGAGGCCTTTAAGGTGCTCAGGATGTCTCGGCCTAGTAAGGGGGTAGGGCATGAGGGTATAATGAGGAACGAGTGCGCAAAATAGTTGTTGGCCAGGCAGCAATTAAGGAGTGGAGTTTTTTGTGGAGTGGATGGCTTTCCGTGTACACCTACTACAGAGATATTGGATGGAAGGCTAGGTCCAGAGAAGGACGGCAAAACAGAATAGGTAGCCCCGCTATCTATTAAAAAATTAATTGTCTTACCCGCTACCAGGAGAGTTACCCGTGGCTCGGCGAGGGTGATGGGGGTCCCCGAGTCTCGGCACCTTCAGTTGTCGTCGTCGTCCAGATGTAGGTGCTGGAAGGAGCTCCCAGGATCCTGGGAAAGGGGGTCACGTAGAGGCGCGGCACCTGTTCTCAGGGTGGGGCAATCCGACTTCCAGTGTCCTTTCTACTGGCAAGCAGGGCACGGGGTTGCTGGTGGATGAGGGTTAGGACATTCACTGGCCCAATGTCCTGATGCCTTGCACTTATAGCAAGACTGCGTTGGGACTCGGGGACCCTGCGGACACCTGTTGGCATAGTGTCCCGCCTTGCCACACTTATAGCAGGCTCCTTTCGTGGCCTTGGAGTCTGTGGGGTATGTGCTCTCTGGTCTGGGGTTACGACTGGGCTGTAAAGCCGCTGCTAGGAGCTGGGCCTTCTGTTTAAGGCGTGCCTGTCGCACTGCCTCAGCCATCTCCTCTCTGGAGTTATAGACCTTAAAGGCTAATTTAACTAGGTCTTGTATTGGTGCCTGAGGACCATCCTCTACCTTTTGAAGTTTTTTACGAATGTCAGGAGCTGATTGAGAAATGAAATAAGACGCCAAAATGGTGGCCCCTGTGGGGGAGGCCGGATCTAACCGGGTATACTGGGTTAGAACCTCAGTCAGCCTATTTAAGAATGCGGCTGGATTTTCTTCTGGATTTTGAATAATTTCTTTTAATTTGTTAAAATTTACAGTTTTTTTTGAGGCTGCTTGCATACCAGCCAACAAACACTGGACCATTAGGTCTCGCCTACGGCGCCCAGGCTGGTTTGCTTGGTAGTTCCAGTCTGGGTCTGCCGAGGGGACTGCTTGCTCCCCTAGTGGGATGGCAGCGTCAGTTAAATGTAGTTGGTTGGCATGCTGCCCGGCGGCCGCTAGGATGTGCTCTTGCTCCTCTGGGTTTAGGGTGGAGGTTAGGATAACCTGGAGGTCATGCCAAGTTAAGTCATAGGCCTGACAAAGGTATCTAAATTCCTTTATGTAGATGGTGGGATTAGCTGAGAAATCACCTAAACGCTTCTCAATTTTGGAAAGATCGGCCAATGAAAAAGGGAAATGTACTCTGACTACCCCCTCCGCCCCAGCCACCTCTCGCAAAGGCGCTAACACTGTAGGATGGTGTGGGGCAGGAGTGGGGACATCAGCAGGGCACTTAGAGCGGGTGTGTGCAGAGACAGGAGACTCAAGACAGCCAGTTGGGGGCCCCAAAGGAGGCATGGGACTGAGTGGATTACTAGTAGGTAAGGAAGAGGAAGGAGGAGTCCGGACGGAGGGAGGAGGAGGAGGAGTATAGGGCGGAAGTGAGGGAAAACCTAGATCCTCTGGCTGAACAGAAAGAAATGAAGACTCCTCTTTTTCGGGTTCCTGTGAGCCGGCGTCCTTGGCTAGCATAACTTGGGCCGAAGAGCACCGGCTATACAGGTCGGGACGAGAGCGTAAGGCCCAAAAGCCTTGTATGTAAGTAATTTCAGACCACTTGCCTAGCCGCTGGCAGAAATTGCTGAGGTCGGTCAGAACATTGCAGTCTAGGGTGCCCTCTGGTGGCCACTGAGACTGATTGTCTAGTTTGTATCACGGCCATGCCACAGTGGAAAGGAAAATTAACCGCTTCCTCTTAAGGTCTTGTTCAAGCTGTAAGATTTCTAAATTGGCTAGGAGGCACCCTAAGGGGGTGCTCTTTGGAAATTTGGACTGGGGGTTTCCCATTTGTTTCCTCTTTACCGACACACAATGGACACAATGGAAATGGAAGTGGATCTCTGCCTGGCTTCAAAACGTCCTTTGGAACCAGCAGAGACAGACTGGAGGCTCTTGAAGCCAAAGTGGAGAGTACCTTCACGTGGACGTCTCCGTCCTGCAAGGGTCTCTGAAGCCACGTGGTGGCTTCCAAGCCACTTGGTGGCTCAAAATGGACCTCGGACCTGCGCAGGATTTTGGCCGAGGGTGGTAAAGAGGAGACAAGGGCACTTACCCCAGAGAGGCCGTGAGAGTGAGCGAAGCGGGTCTCAGGTCCTGGTCCGTCGGCGGCGTGGAACGAGGAGGAGGAGGCTCCCCGGACCCTGGGGGCCCTGAGGAGGGGTCTCCTCCCGGGTTCGGCACCACCTGTCTTGTTTTTCTGAGACCACCAGAGCGAACACAAAAGAACCAGCAAGTAGGCAAAGGTGAGGTGCAAAACTGCAAGTTTATTTGGTGGTCTTAGAAAAACAAGACAGGCAGTTCAAGACCAGCCTGACCAACATGGAGAAACCCAGTCTCTACTAAAAATACAAAATTAGCCAGGTGTCATGGTGCATGTCTGTAATCCCAGCTACTGGGGAGGCTGAGGCAGGAGAATTTTTAATTTTTTTTTAGACAGAGTTCAGCTCTTGTTGCCCAAGCTGGAGTGCAATGAGACAATCTCAGCTCACTGCAACCTCAGCTTCCTGGGTTCAAGCGATTCTCCTGCCTCAGCCTCCGGAGTAGCTGGGATTACAGGCGCGCGCCACCACGCCTGGCTAAGTTTTTGTATTTTTAGTAGAAACGGGGTTTCACCATGTTAGCCAGGCTGGTCTTGAACTCCTGACCTCAGGTGATCCGCCTGCCTCGGTCTCCCGAAGTGCTGAGATTGCAGGCATGAGCCGCCGCGTCCGGCCGGCTAATTATTTGAAATTTTAAGAACAGTTTCCAGACACTCCTAAAAATTTATAACCTACGCTTGCAGTGGTTAAAGCCTCAGTCCTAAGATATTTTTCCAAAAGGTGCTGCCTGGGTAACTAGGCTGTCTCTCCCTGGTGGTCTAGTGGCTGGGATTCAGTGCTTTAGCTGCCAGCACTCAAGTTTGATTCCCAATTAGGGAAGCTTGCTTTTCTGCTTTCTTGATTACATGCATTCTATTATCGCCGCCGCTGCGGCTGTCACTGCCCTCCGGAGCAGTCAAGGCTCGCATTCATGCATGCCTCTCTGCAAGGCATTGCTGACATCCTGTACATCAGTATCCAGGGAATGGGGACTGCCTGTATGGAGTAAAAAGTAGGCAGATTCTGACTCGCCTCAGCCCCACTCTATTGAGAATTACTAATTTTTATTTTATTTTATGTTTTGGACTGAGTCTCCCTCTGTCACCAGGCTGGAGTGCAGTGGCCGGATCTCAGCTCACTGCAACCTCCGCCTCCCGGGTTCAAGGAGTAGCTGGGACTACAGCTCAACCTTCTGAGTAGCTGGGACTACAGGCCCACGCCACCGCACCCAGCTAATTTTTGTATTTTTTTTTTTTTTTTGAGATGGAGTCTTGCTCTGTCGCCCGGGCTGGAGTGCAGTGGCCGGATCTCAGCTCACTGCAAGTTCCGCCTCCCGGGTTTATGCCATCCTCCTGCCTCAGCCTCCGGAGTAGCTGGGACCACAGGCGCCCGCCACCTCGCCCGGCTAGTTTTTTGTATTTTTAGTAGAGTCGGGGTTTTACCATGTTGGCCAGGATGGTCTGGATCTTGTGATCCGCCTGCCTCGGCCTCCCAAAGTGCTGGGATTACAGGCGTGAGCTACCACACCCGGCCTGATTTTTAAAAATCAAGATAAGTAATTTTTACATGAAACAAGTGAGTTATTTCAAATGACTTCTAAATCTAGAAAGGTTTGATGAATTGGCATAGGCACAGTTTTAAGAATAAATGTAATTCTCCCTCCCCCACCTCCTGCCGAGTTCTCATTTAAACCCTAAGGGCGGTTTGTTTACATTTCAGAGATGTAGAATGCCCAGGTTATTTTAGCAGATGCGCTGCTGTTTCCTCTGGTAACAGGTGTTCCAAATAGGAAAACATACTAGTCCATTATACTAATTTGCGTATTTGAAACATGGAAAACCTCTCTTAATTCGTTTGGTCTTTTGTAAAAATAGAAACATATTTTTATATGGTAATAAGTTAGTTACCTTTACCCGTAAGACGAGTAGACGAAAGTCAACCTCCTACAATGAGAAGTTACTTGACAACAGTAACTTGTCAACCTTCTTACTTGTCAAGGGCTCCCTAATGACCTTACCCGGTGGTTCTCAAGACTGACTTCAGGATCATCTGGGAGAAGCTGAAAGGCACAGGCAGTGTTCACCACCTTGAACTGAAGATCACTGAGCACGGCTTTGGGGGAAACCACCGCAGTGACATCAGAAAGCAGAAATGCAGACTTCCCTGACCGGGAATCGAACCCGAGCCACGGCAGTGAAAACGGCGAATCCTAGCCACTAGACCACCAGGGAGGGACAGTCACAGAATGTGGGCAACACTTTCTGGGAAAAGATCTTAGGACAGACGCCTCAACCACCTCAGGCACATGTTAGAAAGCTACAGGAATGTCTTAAGAATATTTTGCAGTAATGTGTATAGTACTGGATGCAGTGACTGCTGCCTGGGCCAGAGGGTGGCAGAAGGCTTTAGGGGCAGAAACGTTGGAAGAAAGATTGTCACAAGTCAAACTGGGGAAGAGAAAAATATTTTCCAAATCATTTTTCTCACGGACTCCCTCTTACACGGGAGTTTCTCATCTCCCTTCCTCCCTCCCTCCCGCACTCCTTCTTTCTTCCTAAAATCAGCATCTCCTTCACTTACATAGTTTCCCCACGGTTGACTGAGAAAAACATGTGTCTCTTTTGCCCCCCTCCCCCAAAGGATCCTATTCCTGATCTCTAAATATGCCCCTCCCCATGCAGAGGGAGGAGCATTCAGAGCCTGGGAGACCTGCCTACCTGGAGCTGCACCCATCTTTGAGGCCATGCTCTGTTTCCTGGAACCTGAAATGGATTTACCTATTCTATGTACTTCACAGAAATGAAATCACATAATGTGTCACATTTTGTACAGTTTCTCTCACTTGGCATAGTTTTGGGTTCATTCATGTCATAGTACGTGCTAGGACTTCATTTCTTCTATGGCCAAATAATATTTTATGTATATACCACATTTCCTTTATCCATTCATCTGTTGATGGGCATTTGGGTTGTTTCCACCTTTTGGGTGTTGTGAATATTGCTGCTATGAACATTTATGTACAAGCATTTGTTTGAGTATCTGTTTTTTATTTTTGGGGGTTATCTATTTAGTAGTGGAATTACTAAGTCACTTATATTCCCACCAGCCTAAGTAAATATGTAGGAACAGAAAACAGAGTAATGGCTGCCAGGGGCTGGGGAATGTGGAGTAATCACATAATGATATGGGGTTTTACTTTCTTATGATGAAAATGTTTTGGAACTAGATTGAGATGGTGGTTGCATAATCCTGTGAACGTACTTAATGCCACTGAATTTGTTTATGATGGTTTCATTTTTCTCCACATTTCTGCCTATGCTTTATATTTTCTGTCATTTTAAAAATTATAGCCATCCTACTGGGTGTGAAGGTACCACTACACAAAAATTAGAATGTCTAAAATTAAAGAGACAGACTATTTGCAATGGACTGAATGTTTGCACACACAGCCCAAATTCATATGTTAAAATTCTAACTCCCAAGGTTATGATATTACAAGGTGGGGCTTTGGGGAGGTAATTAGGTCATGAAGGTGGAGCCTTCATGAATATGATTAGTGTCTTTATAAAAGAGACCCTCACCATGTGAGGCTTCTTAAAAGACTGCTTTCTGCGAGAAAACAGGCCCTCACCAGAAACCAAATGTGCAAGCACCTTGATCTTGGACCTCCCAACCTCCAGAACCATGAGAAATAAATTTCTGTTGCTTATAAGCCACCCAGTCTATGGCATTTTGTTATAGCACCTGAATGGACTGAGAGATCATACCAAACAAAAAAGAGGACATGCTGTATGATTTCATTTATGTAAAACTCTAGGCAATAACAACTTATTTATACTGACAAAAAGCAGATCAATGGTTGGCTTGGGGATGGGTGGGTAAGAGGGAGTGTCAGGTGGTAAGGACCAGGAAGGTGGAATTGTGGAATTACAAAAGGCTATAGGGAAATTGTTTGGGGGTGATGGAGATGCTCACTGTCTTTTCTTTTTAATTATTATCTTTTCTGAGACAGAGTTTCACTCTTGTTGCCCAGGCTGGAGTGCAATGGCGCAATCTCAGCTTACTGCAACCTCCGCCTCCCGGGTTAAAGTGATTCTCCTGCCTCAGCCTCCCAAGTAGCTGGGATTACAAGTATGTGCCACCATGCCCGGCTAATTTTTGTATTTTTAGTAGATATGGGGTTTCTCTATGTTGGTCAGGCTGATCTCGAATTCCTGACCTCAGGTGATCCACTTGCCTTGGCCTCCCGAAGTGTTAGGATTACAGGCTTGGGCCACCGCACCCAGCCTATATGCTCACTATCTTTTCTTTTCTTTTTCTTTTTTTTTTTTTTGAGACGGAGTCTCCCTCTGTGGCCCAGGCTGGAGTGCAGTGGCACAATCTCCGCTCACTGCAAGCTCTGCCCCCGGGTTGACGCCATTCTCCTGCCTCAGCCTCCTGAGTAGCTGGGACTACAGGTGCCCGCCACCATGCCTGACTAGTTTTTTTGCATTTTTTAGTAGAGACGGGGTTTCACCGTGTTAGCCAGGATGCTTTCGATCTCCTGACCTCATGATCTGCCCGCCTCAGCCTCCCAAAGTGCTGAGATTACAGGCGTGAGCCACCGCACCCAGCTATGCTCACTATCTTAATGATAGTGTTGGATTCACTAGTGTATACATATGTCAAAACACCATTTTGTATACTTTAAATATGTACAGTTTATGATATATTAAATAATAAAATTTTAAAGAATGGTTTCTTGAACAATTTTGTACATGTATTTTGGAGACTATCTGCCTATTTATCTCTACCTCTATATCTATATAGTTACACAGTTTTCTCTTAGGTATATACCTTGGAAAAAATTACTGAAACATGCACACATATGTCAGCTGTGGCAGGTATGTCCATCTAAATAGCTTTCTAAAGTGGTTGTAACTATTCACATTCCCATGATCTGTATACCACTTTCTATCCAGTAAGAGTTCCATAGTTACCGACAAAACAGTAAAAATAGGATGTGTGTGTGTGTGTATATCTTGAATAGCCAAGATATGAACTTAAAATTTGATCCTGCAGGTTAAAAAACTAAAACCCATGTTAAATTCATAGTCTGGGTATGCCTCTTCTGTGACAGTTGGTGCATTCATCAACAGTGGGAATGGAAATGAGACAGTTGAGCAGGTTTTTGTGAACCTGAGTGCTTTGAACCCACAAATCTCACTGAGCCTCCCTTACTAGGAAAAGAGTCGGCTTTCTTCCTATGTGAACAAGTTGAAATTCTCTTGTTTGAAGATCCTTTATGATAACATCTGAGACAGTTATAGGGCAAGGAAATGCCAACTTATTTCAAGACCCACTTCTATCACCTCTTATTTCCTCCAGGCCCATAATTTGAATCAGATACCATCAGAAACTATTTAAGTTTTTAACTTATTTAAATGTTTATTAAAGGCACTTTTCTGTAGATATCTTGTAAAAACAACTCTTATTTTTTAAGCCTTTCCACGTAATTTAGTTGCTTCTTCACAACTTACAGCTCTTCATCCAATTTAGTATATAAATTACTAACTCTAACTGCTTCTTCTCATCTCCATTTCCTCATAAGTGCTTCTGTGCCACATAAAACTTGTATTAAAGAAATTCGATCTATATTCTGTTAATGTAATTCTCAAGTGCAATCGGGACCCTAAGAGAATGGAGGTAGAGTTTAGCTGCCCCTGCACTCTTTAAACTTGGAGAGGTCATTGGGTTTCTCCAGCTCTTTAGCATTGAGCGAGACAGTCATACTTGTTTTCCTTAGTACCAGCAAAGTCCTGCTGGCTGCGAGGTTCTGCAGGAAAGCAGCTGTCAAAGGATTTGTTTCTGAAGGGAAAAGTACAGGAGCCTCTAGTTCAGCACTAGAGGACCTCTAAACTCTGGGGTGGAGGATGTTAGGAAACGTGTTTTATAAAGCAACCATTGTGTAGGATTTTAGGTTAGAAGTAGAACTTCTGGATCTGAAAAGAAGAATGGAGAAAAATACTAACGACGGAATTGGAATAAAAAAATCGCTAACCGTCCCTGGGTGGGCTTGAACCACCAATCTTTACGGTTAACAGCCAAACGCACTAACCGATTGTGTCACAGAAACTGACATGAGTGTTCTGTTCTTGTAGATCATATTTATAGATATTTAGGTAAACACAGGATGCTTTTGCTACCTAGATTTCTGGTTCACCACTACTTGATTGCAAGTCTAGGTCTGAATTGGGTAATTCTAAAACCTATAACATGAAACCATCCCTGCCATGTGACATTCAGATCCTTGCTTGCTTCCTCTGCAGTTTCTTAGCAGCAGCAGAAAGCAACTGACTCCCAAAGTCGAGACCCAGACACCAGTAAAATCAAATTTATTATTGGTTTGAGGAAATGGGGAATGGACAGGGGGTGTGGTGAGTGTTGGGAGAATAACTCATTGCTGATTTGAACTAGAAATATACACTTAGGAAGTCAGCTTGATGTCCTTAAATCGGTAAAGTTTTTTGAAGCTCCTTTACATCACTTCTTTCTGAATTTCAAACCTACATGCTAAGTGTTTGTTCAAAGAGGTAAGTTAAGTTTGGAAGTGAGCTCTGAAGCTCTCCCTGAATATGATTCTCAAGCTTAAATATCCCATGGGAAAGTACTAAATATCCCATAGGAAGGTACAAAGACATCTGGGACCCAAGAGATTGAGCAAGGTGAACAAATAAGCACTCCCCGCTCCAAACAATCAAAAGTATCCCTGATGGATCATGGCTTTTCATAGGGAATCACAAATTTATGATTAGTTTGATTATATTTAAGTTTTACACTGAAACATGCACCAGATCTATCAGTTATTTTGACTCAAGAAAATCAATTGTAGCAATGAATGTAATTCCCACTAGTCCTTTGGCATTTGCAAAGCTGTTAACTTTTTGAAGTTTTCTACAGTCTGGAAAATTTTTACCAAACTCTCTAATATTTCCACCAGTAGCTTCCATGACATGTTCAGAGGTTTCTATTACAGAAACCCAGACCACCCATACATCTCACTTAGGCTCAGAAAACAGTGTCACACCCAATATTGTAAGTCAATACAGTTAGTCTTTCAAATAGCAACAATTTAGTTGACTCTATGTAAAAGACCAGGTCAAAATGAGCTTTATAAAAGGGAAAATAATAGGATGTTATTCTCTGGCTGGGTGGTCAAGTAGCCCCAGGTGGAAGACTTCTATGTTTCGAGTATACTTATTGGAATAATTCAAACATTTCTGTTAAAAGTTCCAGTGGTGAGATTTGCTAGAAACTTTGAGAGACATTGAAGAGGCCCTGGATCCACAGAGTTGGTAGCGATGAACACTGTTTATAAACAGAAGGATCATGTCAGAAGAGGCATAGGCTGTCAAGAAAAGAAGGGGAATGGTGCATACTCTGTGAAATCAAAATTAGAGAGGCACGATTGCAGTGGGATAAGAACAAATGTACAGTCAAATGTTTAGAGAACATATATGAAAATATCTTTCCTGATATGCACAGAAACTGCAGGGTGAAGTAGACAGAGCTCTGCCATTTCCTTTGGGGGAAGCCATAAGACTCAAATTAAGATGTATACAGAAATGAACAAAAGGATGAAGAGCAGAGCTGATCTGTGGGAAAGAAAACAGGAAAATATTGGAAATCAAATCTGGGCACAGAATATTGGGGCATTCTCTGTATGTTTCTTGCTATTGAGATGAGATTGAGACCATCAGCTAGAACTCTATCCTGACACCCAACTGCCAAAAGCCCTTTGGTCAGCTTGGCTGTTGTGTTTCACCCACTGATTCCTTTAACTCCACATTTCCACCCTCACTGCCAGGGTGGTCTGACTAGCTGGATCTCTCAAGATTCATTTTACACATCCAGAATAGGCAAGCAAGTCAAACATGTCGGCAGTAAGCTAACACACACACACACACACACACACACACACACACACACACACACACACGCCCCCAATATAATCCCTTTAGAAAGTAGGCAAAGGACATTTTCCAAAAAAAGACATGGGAATGGTCAACCAACAGTTGTATGAAGAAAATGCTCAACATCACAAGTGGTCAGAAAAATACAAATCAAAACCACAATGAGATATCATCTTACCCCAGTTAGAAGAGACACTGTTTAACAGACAAAAGAAAACACCCCCAAAACCTAACAAATCCAGATGATGAGGCAGAAAAAAGGAAGGTCTTAGACACTGTTGGCAGAAAGGTAAATAAGTACACTCACCATAAAAAACAGCATAGAAATTTCTCAAGAAAAACATGAAAAGCAGGCTGGGCATGGTGGCTCACCCCTGTAACCCCAACACTTTGGGAGGCCAAGGTAGGTGGATCACCTGAGGTCAGGAATTTGAGACCAGCCTGGCCTACGTGGTGAAGCTGCGTCTCTACTAGAAATACAAAAAAATTAGCCAGGTGTGGTGGTGCGTGCCTGTAAGCTCAGCTACTTGGGAAGCTGAGGCAAGAGAATCACTTGAACCTGGGAGGTGGAGGTTGCAGTGAGCCAGGATCACGCCATTGTACTCCAGCCTGGGCTGGAGCAAGACTCTGTAAGAAAAGAAAGAAAAGAAAAGAAAAGAAAAGAAAAGAAAAGAAAAGAAAAGAAAAGAAAAGAAGAAAAGAAAAGAAAAGAGAGAGAAAGAAAGAAATAAAGAAGGAAGGAAAGAAAGAAAGAAAGAAAGAAAGAAAGAAAGAAAGAAAGAAAGAAAGAAAGAAA
>NC_045434.1:98980424-98988073 GCF_002776525.5 Piliocolobus tephrosceles
AAAGAAAGAAAGAAAGAAAGAAAGAAAGAAAGAAAGAAAGAAAGAAAAAGAAAAACAAAGGTACGACTTCTGTAGAATCCAGGAAACCCACAGCTGAGTAGTTATCCAATGCAAAGGAAATCCAGATATCAGACAGATATCCCCCATGTTTAATACAGTACTATCCACAATCACAGAAATATCAAATCAACCTAAGTGTCCATCAGCCAGGAAATAGATAAAGAAAATGTGGCATATATACACCACGGAATACTATTTGGCTATTGTATTAGTCAGGATTCCCTAGAGGGACAGAACTAATAGGAGAGAGAGAAAGAGAGAGATAATTATATAATTATATGTTATATATATTTTCTTACATAATTTATATGATATATATTTATTATATGTTATATAGCTTATACATAAAATACATATTATACATTATTTATAAAACATTATAAATATATAATATATAATTATACAACAAACTCTCTCTATATATCTCCTATTAGTTCTGTCCCTCTAGGGAGCCCTGACTAATATATATGGAGAGAGAGAGAGAGAGTAATATATGGAGCATAATACATATGGAGAGAGAGAGAGAGAATTTATTAAGTATTAACTTACATGATCACAAATTCCCAAAATAGGCTGTCTGCAAGCTTGAAGAGAAGGAGAGTCAATCTGAGTCTCAAAACTGAATAACTTGGAGCCAGATGTTTAAGGGCAGGGAGCATCTAGCATGGGAGAAAGATCTAGGCTGGGAGGTTAGGCCCATCTCACCTTTTCACATTTTTCTGTCTGCTTTATATTCACTGGCAGCTGATTAGATTGTGCTGACCAGATTAAGGGTGGATTTGCCTTCCCTAACCCACTGGCTCAAATGTTATATCTCCTTTGGCAACACCCTCACAGACACACCCAGGATCAATACTTTGCATCCTTCAATCCAAGTTGACACTCAGTATTAACCACCACAAGTACACCCCTTGTAAATTCAAACCCATACTTATCTTCTGAGATCATACATAGACTTCAAATAACGACAATAATAAGGTCATAATTATGCCTAACATAATACAACTATCCTTTGTACAACCAGAAATGCACCAATCTCCAACCCAAATACTATTACGTAAAGTTAACATACTTAAAGGCTGATATGAAGTCAATAAATCTTATGTCACATGATAAAGGAAAAGGAAATAAAATGATATTTTCTTAGTACAAGTGTATACATGCACAAACATGTTTTTAACAAAAGGAGGAAATACACTTGACAATTACAGTCCTCGTTTCTGCAGCTGGTCACGTGGTGACAGCTGGTATTGATGACTACCCTCTTCTACTACTCATTCTGTATTCTCTTTGCCTTCAGCAAGCACCTCAGCAGGTCATAGTTTTTTTTTTTCCTGGTGGAATGACCCAAACTTTCATTCTTGAGGTGTCTGGACCATTTGTAGTCTTGCCTGGATAGGGCTGCTGTAGTTTCCCATTGACCATAATCATAGGGCAGGGTAATACTAAGAGATGCCCTAATGGATCTCCTGTATTCCATGCATACTCTTCCTTACCTCGGTCATACAGTAGTAGACTGATTTCTTCTTGATAGTCCGGATCAATCACCCCAGCCAACACTTTAACTCCCTTCTTAGCCTGTTGACTTAAAGGTAGGAGGAGCCCAAAGTGTCTAGGTGGCAATCTCAGCTTCCAGTTTAATGGAATCGTTCTTGTGTCTCCTGGTGGCAGTGTTCCTCCCCCTGGAACTAAGACCTCCAGGCCAGCAGAACATAATGTCATGGGAACAGGAATAAAAACTTTGCTTGTGGAACACTATGGGTGATGGTGAGTTGTGCCACTTCCACTTCCATCCCTTGATTCCTGGACCTGTGAATCCTGGCTATGGGAGAAACGGTACCATATATTGGATGCTGATTCAGAGCATACACGGCCTTCTTGAGAACTTTGCCCCAGCCCTACAAAGTATTGTTGCCTAGTTGGCATTGTAATTGTGACTTCACAAGGCCATTTCACTGTTCTATCAATCCAGCTGCTTCTGGATGATGGGGAATATGGAAAGACCAGTAAATTCCATGAACACGAGACCACTGCTACACTGCATTTGCCATAAAGCGAATGCGTTGGTCAGAGGCAATGCTATGTGGACTACCATGACGGTGGATAAGGCATTCCATGAGTCCATGGATGGTAGTCTTTGTAGAAGCGTTGTATGCAGGATAGGCAAACCCATATCCCAAGTAAGTGTCTATTCCAGTGAGGACAAACCTTTGCCCTTTCCATGATGGGAGAGGTCCAATATAACCAACTGCCACCAGGTAGCTGGCTGGTTACCCCGAGGAATGGTGCCACATTGAGGACGCAGTGTTGGTGTCTGCTGCTGGCAAACTGGGCACTCAGCAGTGACTGTAGCCAGGTCAGCCTTGGTGAGTGGAAGTCCATGTTGCTGAACCCATGTGTAACCTCCATCCCTGCCTCCATGGCCACTTTGTTCAGGATCCCACTGGGTGATCACAGGGGTGGCTGGGGAAGGAGGCTGAGTGGTGTACATAGAACGGGTCATCCTATCCACTTGATTATTAAAATCCTCCTCTGCTGAGGTCACCTGTTGGTGAGCACTCACATGGAATACAAAAGTCTTCACAGTTTTTGACCACCCAGAGAGGTTTATCCATGTACCTCTTCCCTAAATTTCTTTGTCACCAATTTTCCAATCATGCTTCTTCCAAGTTCCTGACCATCCAGCCATACCTCTGGTTGCAGCCAATGAATCAGTGTATAATCACATATCTGGCCATTTCTCCTTCCATGCAAAGTGCACAACCGGTGCACTCCTGAAAGTTCTGCTCACTGGGAAGATTTCCCTTCACTGCTGTCCTTCAGGGGTGTCCTAGAAAATGGTGGCTATAGTGCTGCTGCTGTCCACTTTAGGGTGGTGCCTGCATATTGCGCAAAATCATCTGTGAACCAGGCGCTAGTCTTCTCTTCCTCTGTCAACTGATCATAGGGAACTTCTAATGAAGCCATCGGTGCAGGCTAGGGGAGGGAAGGCATGGTGGCAGGAGTGCAGACCATGGCCGTTTGAGCCACTTCCTCATGTAATTTACTTGTGCCTTCAGGACCTGCTCAAGCCTGATAACATACATACCACTTCCATTTGATTATGGAATGCTGCTGTGCATGACCCACTAGATGGGTCAGAAAACACCCAGTTCATGATAGGCAATTCAGGTCGCATGGTGACTTGATGATCTGTAGTCAAACGTTCAGTTTCCACCAAAGCCCAGTAACAGGCCAAGAGCTGTCTCTCAAAAGGAGAGTAATTATCTGCAGAAGATGGCAGGGCCTTGCTCCAAAATCCTAGAGGCCTCTGCTGTGATTCACCCATGGGGGCCTGCCAAAGGATCCAAACAGCATCCCTATCTGCCACTGACACCTCAAGCACCACTGGATCTGCTGGATCATATGACCCAAGTGGCAGAGCAGCTTGCGCAGCAGCCTGAACCTGTTGCAGGGCCTTCTCCTGTTCTGGACCCCATTCAAAACTGGCAGGCTTTCAGGTCATTTGATAAATGGACCAGAATGACACACCCAAATGAGGAATATGTTACCTCCAAAATCCAAATAGGCCCACTAGGTGTCATGCCTCTTTCTTGGTTGTAGGAGGGGCCAACTGCAGCAACTTATCCTTCACCTTAGAACGAATATCTTGACAGGCCCCACACCATTGGACCCCTAGAAATTTTACTGAGGTAGAAGCTCCCTGAATTTTAGTTGGATTTATTTCCCATCCTCTGGCATGCAAATGTCTCACCAATAAGTCCAGTGTGTTTGCTACTTCTTGCTCACTGGATCCAGTCAGCATAATGTCATCAATGTAATGGGCGAGTGTGACATCCTGCGGAAGCAAAAAGCGATCTAGGTCTCTCTGAATAAAATGATGACACAAAGCTAGAGAGCTGATATATCCTTGAGATAGGACAGTAAAAGTATATTGCTGGCCTTGCCAGCTGAAGGCAAATCACTTCTGGTGGACCTTCTGGACAGGAATGGAGAAAAAGGCATTTGCCAACTCAATGGCTGCATATCAGGTACCAGGAGATGTATTACTTTGCTCAAGCAATGAAACCATATCTGGTACAGCAGCTGCAATTGGAGTCACCACTTGGTTAAGCTTACGACAGTCTGCTGTCATTCTTCAAGATCCATCTCTCTTCAGCACAGGCCAAATGGGAGAGTTGAATGTGGATGTGGTGGGAATCACCACCCCTGTGTCTTTCATGTCCTTGATGTCACCATCAAGAGGTGCGATAGTGTTTTTTATTTACTATTTTTCTAGGTAGGGGCAGCTCTAATGGCCTCTATTTGGGCCTTCCCACCACAATAGCTCTACTGGTCAGGGAGTCAATGTGGGGGTTTTGCCAGCAAAAAAGCATGTGTATGCAAATTATGCATTCTGGCACTGGGGAAATGACCACAGGATGAGTCTGGGGACCCACTGGACCCACTATAAGTCGGACTGAGCTAAAACTCCATTAATTACCTGACCTCCATAAGCCCCTACTTTAACTGGAGGGCCACAATGACATTTTGGGTACCCTGGAATCAATGTCAGCTCAGAGCCAGAGTCCAGTAGTCCCTGAAATATCTGATCATTTCTTTCCTCAATGCACAGTTACCCTGGTAAAAGGCTGGAGGTCTTCTTGGGGAAGGATTGGAGAAAGATTCATTGCATAAACTGTGGGTAATGTAGTGGGGTTCCTTCCTCAAGGGGACCTGGCTTCCCCTTCATTCAAAATGTTCTGGGTCTGTAAACTGGCTCAAGTCTGGAAATTGATTGAGGGGCCATGATTCTCTGTTTTTATATTTCAAATTAGCCTTTTGTCCCTTCGATGTAGAAGAATTTTCCTTATATAAAATAAGTAGGAATTCAGCAGGCTTCCTATCAATTTCACTTCTAGGAACTCTGTGATTAATTAGCCAATGCCAGAGCTCTACACGAGTCAGACTATTTTGATTGCTGTTTTGTGTCTGCTGTCCATTACGGTAGCTACACCCACCTTGTCTTTGATGGTTGAGTGCCACCACTTGACCCCTGCTACCTTGGGATCCAGTTATTCCCACTGTATGTAAATTTTGTAGTTGGGTGACTGCAGTTCCCGCTGTTAGATCTGACATATAGAGAAGAGTAATTATAGAGCTCTTCAAAGATGCAGGTGCTGTCCTCACAAATCTATTTCACAAGGCATTAATTGCAACAGCATATCTTCTGGACCCTCCCAGCTGGGATGAGTAGGTCTAAAGTGGCTAATTCACTCCACCTCCCAATCTCCCTAAGCCTTTGGATCCCTTCCTCTACATTAAACCAAAGGAGATCAAGCATTTTCAGCTTGTTAACAGTGGGCCATCTTTTAATCCATATTTCAGGTAACCAAACAAATAAACAATTAGAACCTTTTTAAACTCCCTGAGCTACAACATTAAATGCAGAGTCCCTACTTAGTGGGCCCAAATCAATAAATTCAGCCTGATCGCACTCTATGTTCCTTTCACCATTATCCCATACCCTCAATATTCATTCCAATGCCTGTTCTCCAGATTTCTGTTTATATAGAGAACTCAAGCAGTTATTTTCAAATGTAGCACACCTCCTCATGGGTCACACTCTCAACCTCACCTCTAGGGGTCTTCCAGGACTTTAGTCTAGTTATAGGTGTAGAAGCAAACAGAGGTGTTGGGGGTGGCTCCTAAGGAGAACCAACATATTTTGCCTGGCAACTGCCTCAGAGAGGCCATCACTGTTGCCTCAGGCAGCACAGGGTTCATCTCTTCAGACAAAGGTGGAAAGGCTGATGGCAGTAAGGGTAGGGGAGGGGATGTTAACACTACTGGGGATGGGGAAGCTGTTCCTTCTGGCAAAAGAGGTTCATCAGAGTTTACAAACTCTGTGTCCCCAGCTTTATCAGGGTTCTCCCACACATCCCCATTCCAAGTTGCAGGATCCCATTCTTTTCCAATCAATGCCCTCACTTTAACAGTAGACACCTGGCAAGGCTGTGCACGCACCTTTCATTGCAGATCAGCCACTCACATGATAAGAGCTTGTATCTATTTTTTCACAATTTCAGATCTTTCCCAACAGGAGATAAGACTCTCACTCAGGGAAATCTTAGCAGATTTGAGGCATGGTATCTGCTTCTGAAGCTGGAAGACAGAATTCCTGAGTTCATCATTTTCTTTCATTAATTTGTCCACTGAACTTAGGAGCCAAAAACCAGCTTCATTATATTGCTTGGTATGTTCAAAGGTATTATGTATAGAATCACTAATCTCCTTGACTCTCACAAGCGGTGAATCAGGAGTGTCAAATGCATTTGTTTTGCATAACTTTCTAAACAGTTCACACCAAGGACTATCAGTGGTCTCCATAGTATTAGAAGTAGAGTCCTTAGCATTTTTGGGTCTAATCATATTAAGCAGCTAACTCCAGAAACCTCAAAGCCAATAAGTCAACTTCATGCTTTATATTCTATTCCTCTAGAACTACTTCTGGTACCCAAATCTGTACAAGTCAGGGTTCCCCACAGGGAAAGTACTAACTGGAATACATATATACATGTATTCCCACGGTGTTCTAATGGGAGCCCCGGGCCGGCGTGGAGGTATAGGGGTGAGCATAGCTGCCTTCCAAGCAGTTGACCCGGTTTCGATTCCCGGCCAACGCAGCAGGCCAAACTTTCGCAGAGGTCCCGGGCACGGAGGCAGGGTCTCGGAGACCCAAATCCTGGTCTTCCACGTGACAGGAGGGAATAATCACCACATATATATATGTATATATATATATACACACACACACACACACACACGTTTATTAAGTATTAATTTACACAATCACAAAATCCCAAAAATATGCTGTTTGCAAGCAGGAGGAGGAAGGGCAGCTAGCCCAGGTCTCAAAACAGAAGAACTTGGAATCCAATGTTAGAGAGCAGGAAGCATCAGGGCATGGGAGAGAGGTGTAGGCGGGGAGGCAAAGCCACTCTTCCCTTTTCACGTTTTTCTGCCTCCTTTATATAGGGTGGTAACTGATTAGATCTATGTGCACAAAAGATTAAGTATGGGTCTGCCTTCCCCAGCCTGTTGACTCAAATGTTTATGACCTTTAGCAACACTGTCACAGATACACATAGCAATACTAACTTGCATCCGTCAATCCAATCAAGTTGACACTCAGGATTAACAAACACAGGCACAAAAAAAAAAAAAAAAAAAAAAAAGAATGAAATCCCGTGATTGGCAGCAACATGAAAGAAACTGGAGGTGACGATGTAACCTCAAATGAGCCGGGCACAGAAAGACACAGAGGGCAGGTTCTATTCCAATCGTGGGAGCTCAGAAAGTTCACCTTGTGGAGGTAGAGAGTAGAACGATAGACAACAGAGGCTGGAGAGGGTGTGTGGGTGACTGGGGTGAAGACAGGGTGACGAAATGGGTACGAGCATGCGTTTAGATGGAGGGAATACGTTCTAATAATGTTCTATGGCAGAGTAGGGCGACTAGGGGTCACAACGAGTCACAACGATGTATTAGCGTGTGTTTCCAAAGAGCTGGAAGACAGCACCTGAGCTGTTGCCAACAGGTAGAGATGA